>NC_057814.1:115706055-115720254 GCF_018294505.1 Triticum aestivum
ACGCCCCCACCCTCGTGGGCCCCTCGTGGCTCCACCGACCTACTTCTTTCGCCTATATATACTCATATACCCTGAAAACATCCGAGAGCACCACGAAACCCTATTTCCACCGCCGCAACCTTCTGTACCCGTGAGATCCCATCTTGGGGCCTTTTCCGGCGCTCCGCCGGAGGGGGAATTGATCACGGAGGGCTTCTACATCAACACCATAGCCTCTCCGATGATGTGTGAGTAGTTACCACAGACCTTCGGGTCCATAGTTATTAGCTAGATGGCTTCTTCTCTCTCTTTGGATCTTAATACAAAGTTCTCCTCGATTCTCTTGGAGATCTATTCGATGTAATTCTTTTTGCGGTGTGTTTGTCGAGATCCGATGAATTGTGGGTTTATGATCAAGATTATCTATGAACAATATTTGGTTCTTCTCTGAATTCTTATATGTATGATTTGATATCTTTGCAAGTCTCTTCGAATTATCAGTTTGGTTTGGCCTACTAGATTGATCTTTCTTGCAATGGGAGAAGTGCTTAGCTTTGGGTTCAATCTCGCGGTGTCCTTTCCCAGTGACAGCAGGGGCAACAAGGCACGTATTGTATTGTTGCCATCACTACAAAAAAATACACTTCTGTGATGATACGTGTTTGTCACAGTAGGGCGCGTTTTTTGTCATGCATGTACATCCATGACGATTTTATGATAGAATCAAGATAGTCATACCTGTGCTGTCGTAGAAGTGTTCCATGACATTACCAAAATTACCATCACGGAAGTGTCCACTTCCATGACGATAAATCGCGCGTCACAGAAGTGCTTTCGTCAAGGGTGACCGGCACGTGGCATCCACCGTAACGGAACGCCGTTAAGCTATCGGGCCGGGTTTTGGATCCGATAACCCATTAACAGCCCCGAGCAATGGGGATTTTCCACGTGTAAAATCATCATTGGCTGGAGGAAACACGTGTCGGCTCACCGTTGGGACAGATGTCATCCGCTCATTGGACCGAAGGCGCCTATGATACGGCGACACGTGGCACGGCCCAACAGAGGCCCATTCCTGTGTAAAGGCCGGCCTGTTTGACTTGGTCAAAAGGTGGCGGGCCGGCCCACGGAAAGCCTGTTAACGGCCTGTTCGCAAATAGCCCATTTACAACCCGCTAACCCAGGGCCCGTTACGCCCTATCCAAATTAGGACCAGTAGCTTCATCTGGGCCGTCCAATATGATTCAGCCCGTTTTAACTTCCGGCCCATGTGTGGCCCATGACTTCTTTCAGCCCATATGAGGCCCGTGGTGAAACTGGCCCGTAATGAACACTGTATCACTTTATACCCATTAATGGCCCGTTATTCCATTGGGCCGTTTCCAGCCCAAGTTATCTTTCGGCCTTCTCACGGCCCATTGATTCTTGGGCTCATTTCAGCATTCGGTTACATACGGCCCGTTACTGTCATTTTCTGCTTGTGGGCCAAATTCAGCCCGTCGTTACACTCGGCCCGTTTGCGGACCGTTAATACGTTGGGCCGTTTTCATGTCAAAAAAACCCGTTGGGCTGTTTTCATAGAGTTATCAAATACGGCCTATTAACGACCCGTTATGGTCCATGAATAGTATGGCCCATGATTGGCGAAATGATGATACGCCCCGTAGAAGGCCCATGGATCCTACGGCCCGTATGAGGCCCATGGATAGTACGGCCCGTAGAAGGCCCATGGACCATACGGCCCGTAGAAGGCCCATGGACCCTAAGGCCCGTATAGAAGGCCGATGGATCCTACGGTCGGACGAAGGCCCATGGATCATACGGCCTACAGGAGGCCCATGGTTACAACAGTCCGTGTGTTGCCATGATTATTTTGGCCTAGTTACCAAAAATAGGCTATTATGGCCACTAAAAAAACAGAAAAAGAACTGCAGTGACTACAAGCAAACAACTAAACAAGACAATAAGGAAATAAATAAGCAAGCAATTAACGCTAGCCTATTACCGCTATTACACATATTACATCCACTGGGCATCAAAGTTCGCCACCAGTGCAAATATAGGGAACAAAGCAGCACATTACATACACCGGCCGTCAAAATTGGCCACCAGTGCAAATAAACGCGGCAGCAAAACAAGAGCATAACTGAAACAACTTCAGAAGAGCTCAAGAAACGTTATCCTGGGTATCCACCATGCTGGCAATAAGCTTAGCAAGCTGATTAGCTTTGTCCTGTTTGGCGCTAAAATCCTCCAACGCTTGCTGTTGCACCAGAAAGTATGCATCTGAATGCTCCAGGGACTTCCACAGTCCTTCCACTTCTTGTCGCAGCACAGCTGATTAATGTCTTTCAGCTTGTAGTTGAGACTCAAGAAACCGAACTGATTCAGACAGTGAGTTTGAATAGCTTGTGCAAGCGGTAGTGGCCAGTAACTCGAACACTAAACCAAGACAGGACTTTGGGGTTGTCTCGCTGTCTTCAAGATAGTCTTCCTTAGCTGTTTTATGAGCTTTGTTGGAGACCAACAAGGATGTGTCACTATCCTGAACCTTATCTGCATTACTTCCTTTACCATTGCTTAATAAGGCACTCTTCCCCAATATTCTGTTAGCATTCTAAAAGAAGAAACAAGCAGACACATAACAAGTTTAGCATGTACTAGTATATGAAACTCATTTCGGTGAACCAGTTCATTAGTAAGGTGGACAGGATTAAACTACCAAGTCTTCTATTGCCAAGTACTAGTACGTAATAAAAGCATCAAACAAACATATATCTATGTCCTATGGTCACTGCATTGTCTTGCCAAATCAAAACAGAGACACGGTTCAAATCATATCAGTTCAAGACAAAGCAGCAGTGAAAGAATACAAAGCGTGGGAAACTACACGGCACAACAAGATTTCAGATGGGTACCACGGGTCTACATGTACAACAACACTATTGGCTCTGTTGTGATGCTAGTAATGTGCATGATATGAAAGTCAACTGTATACACAATTGAAGTTGAAATCAACAGAGCTATTGATAAGAGCAAACCTGTTAAAGAAACATGCGTGAACATACCTGCTGTGCCATTGGAGTTTCGATTGGATCCTTCAATTTAAAAATAAGTTTGTATGAGTAAATACAGTGATACAAGAGCAAAGCAATCATAGTTAAAAAAGGCGCGCCTAAGCGAGCGCTTAAGCGCGCCTAGGCTCTAGGCGTTGGCAAAACGCATTGCGCATAACTGTGCATAATCTATGCATAACTGCGCATAAGCATGCGCTTTGGTCAGTAAAGCGCAAGGCGGTGGCAAAACGCACAATTAACGCCTAGCGCTTTTTTGAACTATGATAGCAATGTAATCTTAAATTAGAACAGTTGTTCTTCAGGTTTAGGCACTTGTTCTACATGAACAGAGTACAGTAAGACGCAAGAATATAATACTAAAAAAAATAGAAAATGAGCTCATAGACCTTACCACATTCTTGGTTCGGGACCAGTACAGAACAAGGCGTTCCCATTTATCATCCAGTAAATGTGTCTCAGGAGAACGTAAGGGAATTTGATGAGTTTCTTTGCCGGTGAAGTACGTTTTCTTCAGGTAATTCTGATACTGCCACCAAGCATTCTTGAAGATAGCAGAGGTTTTAGCACAGGTTACCTCATCCTGAGTTTCCAAATCGGTCCTTCTCTATAGAGGAAAATGGGAAATTTTGCTGTATTATAACCATCATGGAGGTAGGATGTATGGGACGAAGCAAAGTAATTGCCATGAATAACATTACTTACACATAACTCCTGGACAAACACCTGCAACTGGCATTTTCCTTCATCTTCAGTATAATATTTCCAAGATGGGAAGATACGCACATACGATTTAACAACATCAAATGCGATAGATGCTAAACTACGACTAGCTGGTTGTGCTTCCTCCACAAGAATAGGAGTACTAACTGGTGGAGTTGGGGTTCGCCGTGATAGTACTGGCCCTTTGGGCACTGGAGCTGCCTTACTAACTGCTCTTGTTTGGGAGCTCTGTGGTGGAGATGGTGCTGTGTCAACAGGAACTGGGTTACTATCGGCTGGGGTTGGGGTTAGATTGGGTGAAGCTGGTTTTCTGTCCATCGCAGTAGGGGTACAATCTGCGAGAGTTTGGGTTATGTGTGGTAGGGCTGGTTCTTGTGCATGTACAACCGGGGTGCTATCTCCACCAAGAGGTAGCACTGTTTTATTTGAAGACCGTGTTTTTAGTCTGCTAGATACTGGCATCACCCGCTCCAATTCAAATGGCTGATAAACAGGAAACATGGTTGAATGTACAGACATTGTATGAGAGACAGATGCAATAGATAGTGTGGAAAAAAGAGGGCATGAAATAGTTGACATGTATATTGTTTAACTAAAATGGATAGCATGACATAATTTCACATATATGATGTCTATCTAAACTGGATAGCATAGCATAACATAATTCAAAGATATGATGAATAACTAAATAGGATCGCATGAAATAATTCACCTACATGTTATCTAAGTAATCAGGATCGCATCATTTAATTCACATATGTGATTTATATGCCAAACAGAGGGCATTCGATATGATGTCTGAACTAAGAACATGGTGTTGAATATTGTGTATATGATGTCTAAACTATGCAATGCAAGACACCGTATGCATGATATGAGTAGTATAACCGTGCCAAGTTAGAGCATACACCTCAGTGGGGGAATAGGACTGGTCATCTGTCTCTGAATCCATCTCTGAGGAGCTATCGGGACCCAACAAGAGATCTGCTTCGACAGGTAGCACTATCTGCTCTGAAGGCCTTGTTTTCACTCCAGATTTTTCCATCTCCCACCCAAATGGCTGATTCAGAGGAAGAGTAGTTTAATGTACAAACATTGTCGACAAATGGAAATGTAATGAAGAAAAGGATGGGCAAGATATCATTCAAATATATGATGCCTGGTTAAACAGGATGGCATTGCACATTTCACATATATTATGGCTGGCTAAAAGACATGAGACTGCATAATTCCCATATGTGATATAGAAACTAAACAGGTGGCATTACAGAACATGTCTAAACTAAGTAGATGACATATATGATGTCAAAAGTAGGCACTACGAGGCAACATATGCATGATATGACTAACATCATCATGCCAAGGTAGAGCAAACACCTTGGGGGGTAAATAGGAGTGGTCAGCGGCGTCTGAATCCGCCTTAGAACAGATATCTTCCTCTGGATTACAATCTGGAGAGGGGTGGGGAGGGTTTGCCATTGAACCCACCATGGAGCGATGTCTGCATGACATTGTATTGCCGCACAAAACTCTTCTCTTTTTCTCTACATGTTCAGCATGGATGTGTACAATATCTGACATGCATATGAAAAAAATATGGTGAGATTATGTAAGGAGAGCATGCAGAAATTTAGAGTGATGGTAACAACCAGTGGATTGACGTTTTTCCGTTGAACCAAAATAGCCCTAATGGATCGACGTGAATGTATAGTAATAAGTGATGCAACAAGTGTACAACCTCTTTGCCGTAGCCGTGTCGACCTCAGCATCATTGGGTTGGTCGCTGAAGCAGTTGAGGCAGAGGTGGCTGTCGGAGGTGTGGAGGAAGATCTGAGGAATCTGTAGACGGCGTCCAGGGCACTGCTCTGTTGTGATGGATCGTTCTGTCGTTGGAGCAGCCGGTGAGCCGTAAGATGTCAAGGCTGAAGCAGCACAAGACA
Organism: Triticum aestivum; assembly: GCF_018294505.1. NCBI lineage: Eukaryota > Viridiplantae > Streptophyta > Magnoliopsida > Poales > Poaceae > Triticum > Triticum aestivum. The sequence goes on from NC_057814.1 coordinate 115,711,772, forward strand.
GACATCGTCAATCTCAAGTGGGATTCTAATAGCATCTCCAATAGATGATGTAAAATGGATGTAAAATTAACATCACCGAAAACCACCTGACTACAACAGATGAGGTAAAAACTGTTGACTCTGAACTTAACTGTCGAAACTGAAATTTACTGTGGAATCTGAATGCTACTGTCGAAACTGAACGCAATGGTAGCAGAGAGGCACTTGACATGTAGTTTAGGGATGGCATGCAGTTCATCTTCAACCTGCACCCCCCTGAGCCGCCAGCCACCACCGGCAGAACCGCCGGCCTCAGCGCCGCCTCGCCGCCCCGAAACAACTCGCCACTGCCGCCCCGGCCAGCCCTCTAGGCCCCCCGCCCCCACCCAGAACCCTAAGATAGATAGTGGGGTACCTCTCCGGCGAGCCCCCGTCCCCGCTGCGGGTGGTTCTTCCTTAACTCCGGCGAGCCCCCAACCCCTGAAAATTGACTGACCAAAAAGTCGATTCAGTCGACTGAAGTGTGGCTTAATCGGAGCAGAGCAGCAGCACGAGCGAGGGGGAGAGCAGCAGCAGCAGCTGGGCGAGCGAGTGATCGAGCGAGAGCCGGAGCAGCAGTAGCAGCGCGACCGAGCGAGCGAGAGCCGGAGCAGCAGCAGCAGATCCGGCTGGTACGGACGCCGCCGCCGAAGGGGCCTCACACTGGGGGAGAGCCGCCGTGGAGATGTCGCCCGCGGCGCCGGCTTCATGGTAGCCGCTCCATGGGGGTGCGGGATGGAGCACCGTCGGCGCTGGGAGGTCGAGTTAAGGAGAAGGTGCGATGCGATGAGTGTACAACCTCTTTGGTGGCGCCGAGTAGGCCCCGGCTTCGTCCGAGGAGTCGGTGAGGATGCTGCGGTTCCGGTGGAGCAGGTTAAGGTGGCGCTGTGGGGATGGAGCAGCCGCGATAGACGAGGCGATCGTCGGAGCAGCTCCTTGGAGGTGGAGGACGGGGCGGCTGAACCAGCGGGACGGTGAGATGGACGACGGATCCTCATCCGGGGAGGTGGACGAGGGACGTCGAGCTGTTGCGGTGGACGACGTCGTCGGGGAAGAGGCTCCGGCTGGACAGCGGTGACGTGGCGGACGGAGGAGGGTGGGGTTTCGCGGCTGGAGCGGAGAGGTTATGGCGGCCTGGGATTTCGAATGGCAAAAAGGGGGCGATGGGAGGGGGTGAAGCATGACTTAGGGACGCGCTTGTCCAAAATGTAGGGTGTGTTACAAAAGTACCCCCCACCGATTTGAACTAGCGGCCCTTTCGGCTCAGGGTTAGAAGGGGGATTTCGCGTGTCGGGATTTGGCAGCTGGAGGGAGTTTTCGCGCGCGTTGTAATTTCGGGATAGCAAGGCGCGGGTTGTGAAGGCGCCAGTTTTGTGAGCACGATATCTGAATTTTTGGGATATAACAAGACGCGGGTTAAATTTTAGGGACAAGCCTAACGTGTAGTAATATTGTACTTGTACGTACCAAATCAATTCGCACTTCCCTCAACCAAAAAGAAAACGAAAAAATAAAACTATTCACACCACACAAAGAGAGAGTCTTGCCCCGTTTTACTATACAAATGCTATTCAAAGCTACTCCCTCCTTCCATCTATATAGGGCCTAATGCGTTTTTCGATGCTAACTTTGACCAAATATTAGAGCAATGATATATGACATGCAACTTACACAAAGCACACCGTTAAATTCGTCTGTGAAAGGTTCTTTCAATGATATAATTTTCACATTGTGCATGTCATGTACTATTAATCTTGTCAATAGTCAAAGGCGGTCTTAAAAATCTCATACGCCCTATATAGATGGAAGGAGGGAGTATGAATCCATGTTATGTCCGATTAAATTTTTTCGCTTGCTCTATAATGCATGTAACCTACTCATACCAACATTTTAGTGCATTCCAAATGTCTATACTACCGCTGCAATTCGAACTAAATTTGAATTCGTTTCTCTATTTCAATAAGAATCTACAATCATGATTGTTGCCAACTTCAACCATCATAGTTTCCTTGCTATCCGCCAGATATAAATCGGACAGCCTATAATGCAGGATGGCAGGCACACCATCATCAACAACTCCGTTTTTTATAAGAGTAGAGATAAAATATATTAAATGTAGTATAACATGTTCATAACCACACCATGTGTATCACCGTTATATATATTCACACATGCGTCGGTTTGAAACACTATGATAAATTCTTCAAATATCCGAATTCGCTTTTTTATAATGAAGTATATATGATCTCTATTCATCTTTTACACCCACACAACCCTCTTATCTTTGTAGCTAGCGCTAACTTTCTCTTGTGCATGCACACGCCCACATCCCTCTCACCCTCCCTCAGCATTCTCTAGCTCCATCGCGCAAATTCATCTTTTCACTTTAGGTCGTTCACCCACGGTGTGTGTAGGCCCCCCAGCTCCTTCTTTACGGCACACATCGATATGCCTCTCTAGCCAGGTGTGCCTAGCACAAACACAAGCTTCCCCTCTTCTCTTGTCACCGTCCATGCCTCACTCCCACCACTCTTTTCATCGTTCTCGTACTCGCACGCTCCTCCCCCTCGATATAGTATGTCTCTCGTACCACCTCCTACATGCATCCCTCTCTCTCTATCCTGCTCCTCGTGCCTCATTTGCTTCTAACACACACATGCATGTATACCGATCGATCTCCCAACATATACCTAGATCGACTTTAACTACCCCCCCATCGATCGACGTACCTCACAAGTTATGTCTCTCCTTTCTCTAACAAAGGGCGATTGATCTTCCTATGTAGTTACGGCTGCTTACCACAACCACATCATCCCCCCTCATCATTCGTGGATGCCTCCTGACCCGTCTCTCACACGCACGTGCACAGACAACAAGCAGCCATCTCCTCTCTTATTGATATTGTGGGCGTGCCCTCCGTTTGTCTAGCAAGGCTATCCCACCATTTGTTAGAAGCAACTCCACTACCACCCCCTCCAACACTCTAGCTCTGTCTCTCTCCCAACCTTATTCCTCTCCTGCACATATGCATGGATGCCGATCGATCTCCCTTAATACATGAGGCAGATCGATCTCCTTAATACATGAGGTAGGCCTCTCTCCTCCACACATATACCAGCCATTGTACCTCTATAGTTAATTGGGCCTCCCTCTTCCCCCACCACACACCGATAGTTGAGCGCTGCGGGTAGGTATCCATGCCACAGAGAAAAACTGCACATGTCCCATCTCACGTTCCAGTAGGCCAGCCACTCTATATCTTTGACGTGGGCACACACAAATTCGATGGCACTCTTTATCGATCGCGCGCGCACACACACACACACATCATCCCTCTCTTCGATTCTATGGACACCTCAAGCCGATGATACCTCCACTCTCTTCTCGTGGATCGCCCCCTCTATATATATGTTATATCCAGGACTCTATTTCACACACATTGCATATGTTACATTTTTTGATTGACCCCCCCCCCCTAAAAAAACTCTCAAGAACCCACACACTATATCTCTCTAGGTTTGTATCTCTCTCACACAACCCCACGTAGGTGGTGTACATATACAAGAAGAGAATAGGTGCACCGTGCACGTACTCACGCTTCGTGCCCAGCCACACCCACGCGGGTACACGGTGGAGCTCATTTCTTTACGAAATGGCAGCCCACGTGCTAATTTGAACGCCTGTAGCGGTTGTTTACCTAGGGAGGTCGTGTACCACGCGTGCACGAAACAAAGTTCGACTTGACGCGTTGCCGCGTTATTTTTAAATAAAGTTATAGCACTCAATGGCACGTACACAGAATATAAAACGATTTTTATGGAGAAAAAGGTAGTCCGCTCACTATATACAATGGAGCCTGCCTGCCTGGTTTGTCGCTCTTCAGAGTATCTCACACAAGGCTGCGGTGGCCTGTCTCTCTCTCACCGTTGGTCACTGATCCGGCCGCATCCCGTCCGCCGGGGGAAAGGGAGTGCGGTGGCCTCTCTCTCTCTCACCGTTGGTCACTGATCCGGCCGCGTCCCGTCCGCCGAGGGAAAGGGAGGAAGTGCATCGTTTCTCTGTTTGACGGCGCCGAGGCAGCACGTCCCAATCTGCGGTACACTCCGTTCTCTCTGACCAAGCTCCGACGCGGTAGGGCCTACGCCACCTGCTCGCAGATTCCGCCCGCCGCCGCTCACCTAGTTACATCCCGACGACCTCCAGGTATCCCCTCCGGCCTTGCTCCACTGCCCGTCTTCCCACGTCGCTGCATGTGGATCTTCCAAAGTTCTTTGCCCAAAACGTAGCTCGTCCGGCGTACTTTCCATATTGCATTCTCGTCCTCACACCGTTTTAGACAAACACAACCGTGTTGTTATCTTCCCTTAGGACAAGGAATATGCTTCTTTTTTGTCGTCGCATGTGTCATCAACTGTTATTGGCCAGTAATTGTTTCCTTTCTACTCGTTGCTATTGCGACCTTTTGGTGAACTGCACAAATCACTTTTTTCTTAAGAGTGTTTTGTGCAGTTGTACTAAAATGTCACACGGGCAACGTCTCTACATTTCAGTGCGACTGCACAAAGGGAGATTGGTTTTGCTCTATCCTCCTCATCCAACTCCGAGCCTAATCTTCTCCAACTAGTTAGTCTTAAGAGAGACTGCAAAGGTGACCGACTTCTATTTGTGTGTTTATTGTTTCATCAGCAGTCCTCTATTATCGTAATCAAACTTAATATCTTTGGAACAGGGACGCTCAGCTCTATTTTAGTGGAACTGCACAAAATGATCAGAATGTTGCATGCTCCAGACAGCTACTTTTTTTCCCAACATGCCTTGTTGATTTAGACAGAGCTGGGGGGATGTTGCTGCCAATGAAAGCATGGATCAATTTTAATTTAACACCTTCTCACAACTCTGTCTTCAGTTGTGATGTAATTATTAGCTCTGATCTGCTAATAATTGACATGCATTAGCAAGGAAGTTAGTTTTTTATTGTTTCCGAAAGAGCATCGATGGCAAGACACGCGAAACAAAACCTGAAATATGCCCTAGAGGCAATAATAAAATGGTTATTATTATATTTCCTTGTTCATGATAATTGTCTATTGCTCATGCTATAATTGTGTTATCCGGAAATCGTAATACATGTGTGAATACATAGACCACATCATGTCCCTAGTGAGCCTCTAGTTGACTAGCTCATTGATCAACAGATAGTCATGGTTTCCTGACTATGGACATTGGATGTCATTGATAATGGGATCACATCATTAGGAGAATGATGTGATGGACAAGACCCAATCCTAAGCATAGCACAAAAGATCGTGTAGTTCGTTTGCTAGAGCTTTTCCAATGTCAAGTATCTTTTCCTTAGACCATGAGATCGTGTAACTCCCGGATGCTGTAGGAGTGCTTTGGGTGTACCAAACGTCACAACGTAACTGGGTGACTGTAAAGGTACACTACGGGTATCTCTGAAAGTGTCTGTTGGGTTGACACGGATCGAGACTGGGATTTGTCACTCCGTATGACGGAGAGGTATCTCTGGGCCCACTCGGTAATGCATCATCATAATGAGCTCAATGTGACTAAGGAGTTAGCCACGGGATCATGCATTACGGTATGAGTAAAGTGACTTGCCGGTAACGAGATTGAACAAGGTATTGGGATACCGACGATCGAATCTCGGGCTAGTAACGTACCGATTGACAAAGGGAATTGTATACGGGATTGATTGAATCCTCGACATCGTGGTTCATCTGATGAGATCATCGTGGTTCTTATACTCAGTGATGCCGCTGGAGTTGATGGACTCACTTATCTTCCAAGTCTTCCGCTGTTATCGTTTTTAGATGGCCTTAAGCCATGTTTATCATACTTAATCTCTTTGGAGATATTCGATGTAATAAGTGTGTGATTGCTACTCTGTTATAAATCCTCCATTTGTACTGTGCGTGTCAGCATTACTGATCCAGGGATGACACTGGTGCACAGCAGCACAAACCATTTGAGGTCTGGTCGCTACAAAGTTGGTATCAGAGCACACGCTGACTGTGGGACATGACCACTAAGCTTAAGCCCTAGAAAGCTTCTCTCTTCTCATTTCTGACCCCTCTCCTTTTCTACTCTTTTAGGAATGGCGAATGCAAGGAGCAAGTTCATGCAACCAGATGAAGACACGCCGTTTGGTCGACACTTGAAGGAAGTCACCAAGTACTTGAACATAGGAATACCAAGCATCACCGGAACCTACAACGCCACATTACCTGAAGAGGAGAGCTGGAAGATTCAAGTTATCATTCCAGGAAGGATGTTTAGTGCCATAAGATTGGTTTTTGAAGCACCAACTTGGAGTTTAGGGAAGAGCATGGCCGCACACATCGCCATGGGACGCATTGGAGAAGTCTATCACCAGGAGCTTAAGGATACAATTTATCAAATTTGTGGACGCCGAGACGCGCAATGGGAGATGATCAGAACCAAGAAGGATGGATCAATTGCAGCTTTCATCCAGGAGCAGAACCAACATATTCATCGCCAGGAGAACTAGATGTGCACGGACAAGGAAGAACTGAAGAAGGCATTAACCAAGATCAAGGAGCTCCAAGAAGAACTCAAAGCTACACGCGAAGATTATTTGGAGGAAATCAACGCATTAGTAGGGAAGAATGACGACCTGGAGAAGAAGATTGGAGTATTCATGGGAAATCCAGTGCCAAAAGCAGAAGTTGACGAATGCACTTGTCTGGATAACTACATCATCATCGACGACACCGACTCAGAACCAAGTGAAGACGACTGGGTTGATGAAGCTGGAGCAGCCATCATGGAGTCTTCAACGGATCAGAATTTCTAGTAGACCACCATATCACCCCATTTAATAGTATAGTTCAAGCACTTTGTAACGCTAGTTAGATCGATTGTTTTTCCTTGTTTGAATTGATTGAGTGATATTGATTGATTTGTCTCATGAGAATATGGGTAGTGTTTTCCCTCTAGACCTCATTCTATTCTTAACTCTCATCTTTTCTAAACCTATCAGATGTCTCCGAGACGCGACACCGGATTTGTTTTCCCGCCAGAGATCACCCAGTTGATTCAGCAACAGAATGCCCTGATGCAAGTGTTAGTGCAGAACCAAGGCAACAACAACAACAACAACCCACCGCCACCACCACCTGTTGATCACTTAGCCCGTTTCTTAAGGCTAAACCCGCCGGTGTTTTCCAGTAGCACCGAGCCGATTGTAGCAGATGATTGGCTCCGCAAAGTTGGAAGGGAGTTGACCACTGCAGGATGCACAGATGCGGAAAGAGTGCGTTTTGCCGCACATCAGCTTGATGGACCCGCAGCATCATGGTGGGAAAATTATACAGCCACGCACCCTATTGACACTATCACGTGGGACCAGTTTCAGCAAGCTTTCCGTACAGCACATGTTTCAGCAGGAGCTATGGCTATGAAGAAGCGTGAGTTTCGCAACCTACGCCAAGGAGGACGCACCATAGGCCAGTATGTGGAGGATTTCAGTAAGTTAGCACGTTATGCACCAGATGACGTTGCTACAGATGCTGCCAAGCAGGAGAAGTTTCTTGAAGGACTGAACGATGAACTGAGTATGCAGTTGATGGTAGCAACCTTCAACAACTACCAGGAGCTGGTAGATAGAGCTCTCATGATTGAAGGGAAGCAACAGCAGATTGAAAACCGCAAGAGGAAGTATGGACAAGGGAAGTACAATTCTGGAGCCCAGCAGAAGCCACGATTTACCCCAAAACCGGGAGGACAGTTTTAGCATACCCATGGAGGAGGAAGTTCGCACAACCATAATGGCTCCAAGAATGGTAATGGGAATGGAGGAAGCAATGGACAGAACCGCACCAACCCATCTACCCCAACCAAGAGGGATCTAAGTCACATTACTTGTTTCAAGTGCCAGAAGACGGGACATTATGCAACTGATTGTCCCGAAGCCCAAAATGGAAATGGCAATGGAAGCTCTGGGAAGAAGCCGAACCCGTTCAATAAAGGACATGTGAACCACGTGAGCGTGGAGGAGGTTGAAGCTCAGCCTGATGCAGTAATAGGTAAGTTTTTGGTTAAGTCATTTACTGCAACCGTTCTTTTCGATACTGGTGCATCGCATTCATACATATCAAGGGGATTCGTGAATAAGTTTAAGATGTCCACCCAAGTTCTCAAAACCCCTATGTTAGTAACCTCGCCAGGAGCAGAGTATATGGCAACCCAAGGATGTTTTCAGATACCATTGGCCATTGGAAGGCATGTTTTCCCCTCAGACCTCATTGTTTTGGAATCGCAAGGTTTGGATGTGATTTTGGGAATGGATTGGCTATCGTTGTATGGAGGAAACATCGATTGTGCCAGCAAGACGATTTTGCTTACCACCCCGGAAGGAAAAAGGATCAAGTATGTATCCCGGCATATGCCGAAGAGGACTCAAGTAAATTCCTTATCAGGAG
>NC_057814.1:115720549-115752876 GCF_018294505.1 Triticum aestivum
AGGCATGCCACCAGATAGAGACATTGAGTTCTTGATTGAACTTTTGCCAGGCACAGGGCCAATATCTAAGAGACCATACAGGATGCCCGCAAAGGATTTGGAGGAAATTAAGAAGCAGATCAAGGAGTTACTGGATAAAGGCTATATTCGCCCAAGTTCGTCACCTTGGGGATCACCAGTACTTCTAGTGGAGAAGAAAGATGGATCGCTGAGGATGGTTGTTGATTACCGAGGATTGAATGAAGTGACCATCAAAAACAAGTACCCACTGCCGATGATCAATGATTTGTTTGACCGCCTACAAGGAGCTAAAGTATTTTCCAAGATCGATCTACGATCAGGATACCATCAGTTAAAGATTCGAGAGCAGGATATACCTAAGACGGCTTTTACCACCAGATATGGATTGTATGAGTATACCGTTATGTCATTTGGACTGACTAACGCACCTGCCTATTTCATGAACCTGATGAACAAAGTGTTTATGGAGTTTCTGGATAAGTTCGTCATGGTGTTCATTGATGATATTTTAATCTTTTCCAAGGATGAGGAAGAGCATGAGGAGCATTTACGATTGGTACTTGAGAAGCTCAGAGAACATCAGTTATACGCCAAGTTCAGCAAGTGTGAATTTTGGCTGAAGGAAGTTGGATTCCTTGGACATGTTATTTCTGGAGAAGGAATAGCAGTAGACCCTGCCAAGGTTGACAAAGTGACAAGTTGGGAGTCACCCACGATAGTTGGAGAAATCCGGAGTTTTCTTGGACTTGCAGGATACTACCGGAGATTCATCGAGAATTTCTCGAAGATTGCTAAGCCCATGACTGAGCTATTGAAGAAGGACACTAAATTCAATTGGACTGAGGAATGTGAAGCTAGTTTCCAAGAGTTGAAGAAACGATTGGTTACCTCACCAGTGTTGATTCTGCCAGATCAACGCAAGGACTATGAAGTTTATTGCGACGCTTCTCGTCGAGGACTTGGAGCAGTGCTTATGCAGGAAGGAAGAGTTGTGTCATATGCTTCACGACAACTTAAACCCCATGAGAAGAATTATGCTACGCATGATTTGGAATTAGCAGCCGTGGTGCATGCATTGAAGACATGGAGACATTTTCTCATCGGAAACCATTGTGAGGTGTACACGGATCACAAGAGTTTGAAGTACATTTTCACGCAGAAGGAGTTAAATCTCAGACAGAGGAGATGGCTGGAGCTCATTAAAGATTATGATATGAGATTGCATTACCACCCTGGAAAGGCTAACGTAGTAGCAGACGCGTTGAGCTGCAAGAGTCATGTCAACACTCTCATGACAGGAGAGTTACCTCAGGAGTTAGCCGAGGACCTTCGCGAGCTATGTTTGGAGATAGTCCCAAGAGGCTATTTAGCGACATTGAAGATTCAGTCTACGTTGATGGAAAGGATCAGAGAAGCTTAGAAGACAGACAAGGAGATTGAAGAGATAAAGGAGAAGATGAGCAAAGGAAAAGCCAAGGGATTTCGTGAGGATGAGCACGATACCTTATGGTTTGAGGACCGTGTATATGTGCCAAATGATCCGGAGATCAGGAAGTTGATTTTGCAAGAAGCCCATGATTCACCATACTCGATTCACCCAGGGAATACCAAGATGTATTTGGATTTGAAAAATACTTTCTGGTGGACCGGAATGAAGAAGGATATTGCGGAATATGTAGCAGTTTGTGATGTGTGTCAGAGAGTGAAGGCAGAGCATCAGAAGCCAGCAGGATTGCTACAACCATTGCCAACACCCGAATGGAAGTGGGATAAAATAGGCATGGATTTTATCACAGGATTACCCAGGACTCATTCAGGCTATGACTCGATATGGGTTGTAGTCGACCGATTGACGAAAGTGGCTCATTTCATTCCAGTGAAGACCACTTACACCAGTGCTAAGTTGGCAAAGATATACATGACCAGGATCATATGTTTGCATGGAGTTCCGAGGACCATTGTATCAGATAGAGGAACCCAATTTACCTCGAAGTTTTGGAAGCAGTTACATGAAACATTGGGAACCAGGCTGGAATTTAGTACAGCATTTCACCCACAGACAGATGGACAGACCGAGAGAGTCAACCAGATTTTGGAGGACATGTTGAGAGCATGTGCACTAGATTATGGATCTAGTTGGGACGACAATTTGCCATATGCGGAGTTTTCTTATAACAACAGTTATCAAACCAGTTTGAAGATGGCCCCTTTCGAAGCTTTGTATGGAAGGAGGTGTAGAACACCGTTGTTATGGGACGAAGTTGGAGACCGTCAGCTGTTTGGACCAGATTTGATTAAGGAGTCTGAACCGAAAGTGAGGTTGATTCGCAATAGGCTCAAGGTAGCCCAGTCCAGGCAGAAGAGGTATGCTAATTCTAAACGAAAAGAGACAGTTCACGAAGTCGGAGACCGAGTATATCTTCGAGTATCACCCCTTCGAGGAGTGAAGCGCTTTGGAGTTAAGGGAAAGTTAGCGCCCCGTTTTATCGGACCATACAGAGTGTTGGAACGTATGGGAGAGGTTGCTTACAAGCTGGAATTGCCCGAAGGATTGTCTGGAGTTCATGATGTATTTCACGTTTCGCAGTTGAAGAAGTGCCACGCAGAGATGGCTGAGATACCGCTGAGAGATACTGTGCCACTGGAAGCGATTCAGCTGGAAAGTGATTTGACCTATGAGGAGAAACCAGTTAAGATTCTTGAGTATGCCAGCCGAGTTACCCGCAGTAAGGTTATCAAGTTTTGCAAAGTCCAGTGGAGTCACCACACGGAGGATGAAGCCACCTGGGAGCGAGAGGAAGATCTACGGAAGGACCACTCCCACCTGTTTTCTAGCCAACCCGAATCTCGAGGGCGAGATTCATCTTAAGGGGGGTAGGTTTGTAACATCCCAAATTTTCAATTTGGTATGTTATACATAGATCATCATTGCATATCATGTTTTATTGCATTTTGACAAATCCTCGATAAATCCTAAGCAACTCAAGGACCCTCGGAGAGAGTTGGGGATTTTCTCAAATTTTCATATTTGATTTTCATCAAATAATAAAACGAGGATTTTGGTTTTAATTATTTTCTCTCCGGAAAAATATTTCATTTAAAAAAACGAGAGGAGAAAATATGACTTCTCCAAAACAATTGAAATACTGGTGGTAAAATGTTAAAATCATTTATTGGAATTTATTTGGATTTTATTTGCAATTTTTATTGCATTAAAAATATTGCATGTTTTCAAAATATTTATTTTGTGTTAAAAAAATGTTCACCCTATTCTAGATTTTCTAACTAGACGGGGAAAATTTATTTTATATTTTTTCTGATTTTTATTTATTTTTCTGTGAATTATTTTCCGCGGAACATTTAAAAAAAAACAACGCGCGCGCCCGCTGGGCCGAGCCCAGCCGAGCGCCAGGCCGCCGGCCCACCCCGTCGCCCTCTCCTCCTCGCGCACGGCACGCGCCGCCGCCGCCGTGTCCATGGCGGACACGGGAGTCCGTTTTTTAACCGTTCGTCCGTTTTTCTTTTTCGTCGGATTTTTCTGCGATGATCTCAGATTCGATTTTTGATCGAATCTTCATTTCTGTTTAACTTCTCGCTCGTTTATCGGAATCAGGCGATTCAAGCGCCTAGAGTTTCGTCTCGAAATTCTCTTTTCGTTTAACCTACTCAAACAAGTTTTTGTTACAGTAAAATTTGACCTAGATCTAGATTAGTAAACGAAGCTTCTTTCTTTCACAGTTTGACTTTCGTTGCTTCTTTCGAGTTGATTCTTTTTGCAAACCGGAGTTCTTAAGTTGAACTTTCTGGTTGGATCTTTCATTCGAGTTTTACCTGTGCATTAGATGAGTACTGATTGTATGCTTGTTTGTTTGCGATAGAGTACCCGGAGTGTGCCGATTGTTACTTCGAATCGCTAGGTTTTGCGGATCATCAGCAAGGCAAGTAACACTTTGATCATACCTTTTCCATACCTAGCTTTTGTGCATTAGATCTATTCCTCAAACAATTGCATGATTAGGATCTGATTAAATTGTGGGAATTGGGAAGTAGTTGAGGTAGTACCTATTACCTGTTTTCTATTCAAACCCTTGGGAGTTACTTCTACGTTGCTTTTGTTATTTCCATGCTATGCTCGTAGACGTGGATCTGGGTTTGAGAGATATTCATGACAGATGTGAGATGTTTATTAATGGTTCAACGTAAGGTGGCAACTAAAACTCACATCTGGGTGGATTGATTCACCTGGAGAACCCAGTGTTGTCTGTTTGTATAAGGTCCGCCACCCAGGCTCAAAGGGATCATAAGATTATTCATGCTAGAAACTTCCGTGTGCAGCCACAAGCTATTATGGGCTCTAGCATAGTTGAGTAGGTTACATGATCTCTTGAAGAGGTGGGCTAGCAGATGTAGGGGAAAGTAGGTGTACCGGTCCATCAAGAGTAAAGGGTGATTGTTTCTGAAAGGCTGTGTCTCGGTCATCCGTTTCTCCAACATCATGTAGTGCGAGAATCAAGCGGAGGCGATCAAGTCTTGTGGGGAAAAGTGCGCAAACCTCTGCAGAGTGTACAAACTAATCATGGTTAGCCGTGTCCCCGGTTATGGACAACTTGAGTATCTAGTACCTGGATTATCATTTGAATCTCATCACCATGTTACCTTTAATTAATTTTGTTGGGTTAATGATGACACCTAATTGGGATTGAGTTGGAGGTACCTTCTCAATGTTTAACAACCACCATGATAGTTAAATAAAATTTATTCCTTTGAAGTAGGACAAAATTGGCTTTTTCGCAAAACTGTAACCATAGAGCTTTCCACCAACCATATATGCATGTAGTATAGCGTTATTACTGTTCATTATTCTCTATGTGTTACATTGCCAGCATATTCTATGTGCTGACCCGTTTTCGGGCTGCAACGTTTCATGTTGCAGACTTTTCAGACGACGAGTAAGGTGCCTTAGGTCGTGGTCTTATACTCAGTGATGCCGCTGGAGTTGATGGACTCACTTATTTTCCAAGTCTTCCGCTGTTATCGTTTTGAGATGGCCTTAAGCCATGTTTATCATACTTAATCTCTTTGGAGATATTCGATGTAATAAGTGTGTGATTGCTACTCTGTTATAAATCCCCCATTTTTACTGTGCGTGTCAGCATTATTGATCCAGGGATGACACTGGTGCACAGCAGCACGGACTATTTGAGGTCTGGTCGCTACAGAAGTCCAGTTTCGGCCACTGGGAAAGTTTCGGGGGTTATCGGTATTGTACCGGGACCACCGGAAGGGTCCCGGGGGTCCATCGGGTGGGGCCACCTATCCCGGAGGGCCCAATGGGCTGAAGTGGGAAGGGAACCAGCCCTTAGTGGGCTGGGGCGCCCCCCTTGGGCCTCCCCCTGCGCCTAGGGTTGGAAACCCTAGGGGTGGGGGGCGCCCCACTTGCCTTGGGGGGCGAGCCACCCCCTTGGCCGCCGCCCCCCCTCAGATGGGATCTCCAGGGTGGCCGGCGGCCCCCCAGGACCCCTATAAATAGTGGGGAGGGGGAGGGAGGGCAGCAACAACACAGCCCCTGGCGCCTCCCTCTCCCCCTGCAACACCTCTCCCTCCCGCTTGTGCTTGGCGAAGCCCTGTCGGGAACCCCGCTACTTCCACCACCACGCCGTCGTGCTGCTGGATCTCCATCAACCTCTCCTTCCCCCTTGCTGGATCAATAAGGAAGAGACGTCGCTGCTCCGTACGTGTTTTGAACGCGGAGGTGCCGTCCATTCGGCACTCGGTCATCGGTGATTTGGATCACGGCGAGTACGACTCCATCAACCCCGTTCACTTGAATTCTTCCGCTGGTGATCTACAAGGGTATGTAGATGCACTCCTTTCCCCTCGTTGCTAGTATACTCCATAGATGGATCTTGGTGATGCGTAGGAAATTTTTAAAATTCTGCTACGATCCCCAACAGTGGCATCATGAGCCAGGCCTATGCGTAGTTACTATGCACGAGTAGAACACAAAGCAGTTGTGGGCGTAGATGTTGTCAATTTTTGTTGCCACTACTGGTCTTATCTTGTTTCGGCAGTATTGTGGGATGAAGCGGCCCGGACCGACCTTACACGTACGCTTACATGAGACAGGTTCCACCGACTGACATGCACTATTTGCATAAGGTGGCGAGCGGGTGTCTGTCTCTCCCACTTTAGTCGGAACGGATTCGATGAAAAGGGTCCTTATGAAGGGTAAATCGAAATTGGCATATCACGTTGTGGTTTTACGTAGGTAAGAAACGTTCTTGCTAGAAACCTATACAAGCCATGTAAAAACTTGCAACAACAATTAGAGGACGTCTAACTTGTTTTTGCAGCATGTGCCTTGTGATGTGATATGGCCAGAAGATGTGATGAATGATATATGTGATGTATGAGATTGATCATATTCTTGTAATAGGAATCATGACTTACATGTCGATGAGTATGACAACCGGTAGGAGCCATAGGAGTTGTCTTTATTTTTGTATGACCTGTGTGTCATTGAATAACGCCATGTAAATTACTTTACTTTATTGCTAAACGCGTTAGCCATAGAAGTAGAAGTAATCATTGGCGTGACAACTCCATGAAGACACAATGATGGAGATCATGGTGTCATGCCAGTGACGAAGATGATCATGGCGCCCCGAAGATGGAGATCAAAGGAGCAAAATGATAATGGCCATATCATGTCACTATTTGATTGCATGTGATGTTTATCATGTTTTGCATCTTATTTGCTTAGAACGACGGTAGTAAGTAAGATGATCCCTTATAATAATTTCAAGAAAGTGTTCCCCCTAACTGTGCACCGTTGCGAAGGTTCGTTGTTTCGAAGCACCACGTGATGATTGGGTGTGATAGATTCTAACGTTCGCATACAACGGGTGTTGACGAGCCTAGCATGTACAGACATGGCCTTGGAACACACGCAATACACTTAGGTTGACTTGACGAGCCTAGCATGTACAGACATGGCCTCGGAACACAGAAGACCGAAAGGTCGAGCATGAGTCGTATAGAAGATACGATCAACATGGAGATGTTCACCGATCTTGACTAGTCCGTCTCACGTGATGATCGGACACGGCCTAGTTAACTCGGATCATGTTTCACTTGGATGGCTAGAGGGATGTCTATCTGAGTGGGAGTTCATTGAATAATTTGATTAGATGAACTTAATTATCATGAACTTAGTCTAAAATCTTTACAATATGTCTTGTAGATCAAATGGCCCACGTTGTCCTCAACTTCAACGCGTTCCTAGAGAAAACCAAGCTGAAAGATGATGGCAGCAACTACACGGACTGGGTCCGGAACCTGAGTATCATCCTCATAGCTGCCAAGAAAGATTATGTCCTAGAAGCACTGCTAGCTGAAGCACCCATCCCAGAAAACCAAGACGTTATGAACGCTTGGCAATCACGTGCTGATGATTACTCCCTCGTTCAGTGCGGCATGCTTTACAGCTTAGAACCGGGTCTCCAAAAGCGTTTTGAGAAACATGGAGCATATGAGATGTTCGAAGAGCTGAAAATGGTTTTCCAAGCTCATGCCCGGGTCGAGAGATATGAAGTCTCCGACAAGTTCTTCAGCTGTAAAATGGAGGAAAATAGTTCTGTTAGTGAGCACATACTCAGAATGTCTGGGTTACACAACCGCTTGTCTCAGCTGGGAGTTAATCTTCCAGATGACGCGGTCATTGACAGAATCCTTCAGTCGCTTCCACCGAGCTACAAGAGCTTTGTGATGAACTTCAATATGCAAGGGATGGAAAAGACCATTCCTGAGGTATATTCAATGCTGAAATCAGCGGAGGTGGAGATCAAAAAGGAACATCAAGTGTTGATGGTGAATAAAACCACTAAGTTCAAGAAAGGCAAGGGTAAGAAGAACTTCAAGAAGGACGGCAAGGGAGTTGCCGCGCCCGGTAAGCCAGTTGCCGGGAAGAAGTCAAAGAATGGACCCAAACCTGAGACTGGGTGCTTTTATTGCAAGGGAAGTGGTCACTGGAAGCGGAACTGCCCCAAATACTTAGCGGACAAGAAGGCCGGCAACACCAAAGGTATATGTGATATACATGTAATTGATGTGTACCTTACCAGTACTCGTAGTAGCTCCTGGGTATTTGATACCGGTGATGTTGCTCATATTTGTAACTCAAAACAGGAACTGCGGAATAAGCGGAGACTGGCAAAGGACGAGGTGACGATGCGCGTCGGGAATGGTTCCAAGGTCGATGTGATCGCCGTCGGCACGCTGCCTCTACATTTACCTACGGGATTAGTTTTAAACCTCAATAATTGTTATTTAGTGCCAGCTTTGAGCATGAACATTGTATCTGGATCTCGTTTAATGCGAGATGGCTACTCATTTAAATCCGAGAATAATGGTTGTTCTATTTATATGAGAGATATGTTTTATGGTCATGCCCCGCTGGTCAATGGTTTATTCTTGATGAATCTCGAACGTGATGTTACACATATTCATAGTGTGAATACCAAAAGATGTAAATTTGATAACGATAGTCCCACATACTTGTGGCACTGCCGCCTTGGTCACATTGGTGTCAAACGCATGAAGAAGCTCCATGTAGATGGACTTTTGGAGTCTCTTGATTACGAATCATTTGACACGTGCGAACCATGCCTCATGGGTAAGATGACCAAGACTCCGTTCTCCGGAACAATGGAGCGAGCAACCAACTTATTGGAAATCATACATACCGATGTGTGCGGTCCAATGAGTGTTGAGCCTCGCGGAGGATATCGTTATGTTCTCACTCTCACTGATGATTTAAGTAGATATGGGTATGCCTACCTAATGAAACACAAGTCTGAAACCTTTGAAAAGTTCAAGGAATTTCAGAGTGAGGTTGAGAATCAACGTGACAGGAAAATAAAGTTCTTACGATCAGATCATGGTGGAGAATATTTAAGTCACGAATTTGGTACGCACTTAAGGAAATGTGGAATCGTTTCACAACTCACGCCGCCTGGAACACCTCAGCGAAACGGTGTGTCCGAACATCGTAATCGCACTCTATTGGATATGGTGCGATCTATGATGTCTCTAACTGATCTACCGCTCTCATTTTGGGGCTATGCTTTAGAGACTGCCGCATTCACTTTAAATAGGGCTCCATCGAAATCCGTAGAGACGACACCGTATGAATTATGGTTTGGGAAGAAACCTAAGCTGTCGTTTCTAAAAGTTTGGGGGTGCGATGCTTATGTCAAGAAACTTCAACCTGAAAAGCTCGAACCCAAGTCGGAAAAATGCGTCTTCATAGGATACCCTAAGGAAACCATTGGGTATACCTTCTACCTCAGATCCGAAGGCAAGATCTTTGTTGCCAAGAATGGGTCCTTTCTAGAGAAAGAGTTTCTCTCGAAAGAAGTGAGTGGGAGGAAAGTGGAACTTGATGAGGTGATAGTCACCCCTTCCGAACCGGAAAGTAGCGCAGCGCGGGAAGATGTTCCTGTGGTGCCTACACCGACTGGGGAGGAAGTTAATGATGATGATCATGAAGCTTCGGATCAAGTTACTGCTGAACTTCGAAGGTCCACAAGGACACGTTCCACACCAGAGTGGTACGGCAACCCTGTCCTGGAAATCATGTTGTTAGACAACGGTGAACCTTCGAACTATGAAGAAGCGATGGCGGGCCCGGATTCCGACAAATGGCTAGAAGCCATGAAATCCGAGATAGGATCCATGTATGAAAACGAAGTATGGACTTTCACTGACTTGCCCGATGATCGGCGAGCCATAGAAAATAAATGGATCTTTAAGAAGAAGACAGACGCGGATGGTAATGTGACCATCTATAAGGCTCGACTTGTCGCTAAGGGTTATCGACAAGTTTAAGGGGTTGACTACGATGAGACTTTCTCACCCGTAGCGAAGCTGAAGTCCGTCCGAATCATGTTAGCAATTGCCGCATTCTATGATTATGAGATATGGCAAATGGACATCAAAACGACATTCCTTAACGGCTTTCTTAAGGAAGAATTGTATATGATGCAGCCGGAAGGTTTTGTCGATCCTAAGAATGCTAACAAGGTATGCAAGCTCCAGCGCTCCATCTATGGGCTGGTGCAAGCATCTCGGAGTTGGAACATTCGTTTTGATGAGATGATCAAAGCGTTTGGGTTTACACAGACTTATGGAGAAGCCTGTGTTTACAAGAAAGTGAGTGGGAGCTCTGTAGCATTTCTCTTATTATATGTGGATGACATACTATTGATGGGAAATGATATAGAATTATTGGAAAGTATAAAGGCCTACTTGAATAAGTGTTTTTCAATGAAGGACCTTGGAGAAGCTGCTTATATATTATCCATCAAGATCTATAGAGATAGATCAAGACGTCTCATTGGTCTTTCACAGAGTATGTACCTTGACAAGATATTGAAGAAGTTCAATATGGATCAGTCCAAGAAGGGGTTCTTGCCTGTATTGCAAGGTGTGCAATTGAGCACGGCTCAATGCCCGACCACGGCAGAAGATAGAGAAAAGATGAGTGTCATCCCCTATGCCTCGGCCATAGGGTCTATTATGTATGCCATGCTGTGTACCAGACCTGATGTAAACCTTGCCGTAAGTTTGGTAGGAAGGTACCAAAGTAATCCCGGCATGGAACACTGGACAGCGGTCAAGAATATCCTGAAGTACCTGAAGAGGACTAAGGATATCTTTCTCGTTTATGGAGGTGACGAAGAGCTCGTCGTAAAGGGTTACGTCGATGCTAGCTTCGACACAGATCTGGATGACTCTAGGTCACAAACCGGATACGTGTATATTTTGAATGGAGGGGCAGTAAGCTGGTGCAGTTGCAAGCAAAGCGTCGTGGCGGGATCCACATGTGAAGCGGAGTACATGGTAGCCTCAGAGGCAGCGCAAGAAGCAATCTGGATGAAGGAGTTCATTACCGACCTAGGGGTGATTGCCAATGCGTCGGGCCCGATGACTCTCTTCTGTGACAACACTGGAGCTATTGCCCTTGCCAAGGAGCCCAGGTTTCACAGGAAGACCAGGCATATCAAGCGTCGCTTCAACTCCATTCGTGAAAGTGTTCAAAATGGAGACATAGATATTTGTAAAGTACATACGGACTTGAATGTAGCAGATCCGTTGACTAAACCTCTCCCTAGAGCAAAACATGATCAACACCAGAACTCTATGGGTGTTCGATTCATCACAATGTAACTAGATTATTGACTCTAGTGCAAGTGGGAGACTGTTTGAAATATGCCCTAGAGGCAATAATAAAATGGTTATTATTATATTTCCTTGTTCATGATAATTGTCTATTGTTCATTTCTATAATTGTGTTATCCGGAAATCTTAATACATGTGTGAATACATAGACCACATCATGTCCCTAGTGAGCCTCTAGTTGACTAGCTCGTTGATCAACAGATAGTCATGGTTTCCTGACTATGGACATTGGATGTCGTTGATAACGGGATCACATCATTAGGAGAATGATGTGATGGACAAGACCCAATCCTAAGCATAGCACAAAAGATCGTGTAGTTCGTTTGCTAGAGCTTTTCCAATGTCAAGTATCTTTTCCTTAGACCATGAGATCGTGTAACTCCCGGATGCCGTAGGAGTGCTTTGGGTGTACCAAACGTCACAACGTAACTGGGTGACTATAAAGGTACACTACGGGTATCTCTGAAAATGTCTGTTGGGTTGACACGGATCGAGACTGGGATTTGTCACTCCGTACGACGGAGAGGTATCTCTGGGCCCACTCAGTAATGCATCATCATAATGAGCTCAATGTGACTAAGGAGTTAGCCACGGGATCATGCATTATGGTACGAGTAAAGTGACTTGCTGGTAACGAGATTGAACAAGGTATTGGGATACCGACGATCGAATCTCGGGCTAGTAACGTACCGATTGACAAAGGGAATTGTATACAGGATTGATTGAATCCTCGACATCGTGGTTCATCCGATGAGATCATCGTGCAACATGTGGGAGCCAACATGGGTATCCAGATCCCGCTGTTGGTTATTGACCGGAGAGGCGTCTCGGTCATGTCTGCATGTCTCCCGAACCCGTAGGGTCTACACACTTAAGGTTCGGTGACGCTAGGGTTGTAGAGATATTAGTATGCGGAAACCAGAAAGTTGTTCGGAGTCCCGGATGAGATCCCGGACGTCACGAGGAGTTCCGGAATGGTCCGGAGGTGAAGAATTATATATAGGAAGTCCAGTTTCGGCCACCGGGAAAGTTTCGGGGGTTATCGGTATTGTACCGGGACCACCGGAAGGGTCCCGGGGGTCCATCGGGTGGGGCCACCTATCCCGGAGGGCCCCATGGGCTGAAGTGGGAAGGGAACCAGCCCTTAGTGGGCTGGGCGCCCCGTTGGGCCTCACCCTGCGCCTAGGGTTGGAAACCCTAGGGGTGGGGGGCGCCCCACTTGCCTTGGGGGGCAAGCCACCCCCTTGGCCGCCGCCCCCCCTCAGATGGGATCTCCAGGGTGGCCGGTGCCCCCCAGGACCCCTATAAATAGTGGGGGGAGGGAGGGCAGCAACAACACAGCCCCTGGCGCCTCCCTCTCCCCCCTGCAACACCTCTCCCTCCCGCTTGTTCTTGGCGAAGCCCTGCCGGGATCCCCGCTACTTCCACCACCACGCCGTCGTGCTGCTGGATCTCCATCAACCTCTCCTTCCCCCTTGCTGGATCAAGAAGGAAGAGACGTCGCTGCTCCGTACGTGTGTTGAACGCGGAGGTGCCGTCCGTTCGGCACTCGGTCATCGGTGATTTGGATCACGGCGAGTACGACTCCATCAACCCCGTTCACTTGAACGCTTCCGCTCGCGATCTACAAGGGTATGTAGATGCACTCCTTTCCCCTCGTTGCTAGTATACTCCATAGATGGATCTTGGCGATGCATAGGAAATTTTTAAAATTCTGCTACGATCCCCAACAGTGGCATCATGAGCCAGGCCTATGCGTAGTTACTATGCACGAGTAGAACACAAAGCAGTTGTGGGCGTAGATGTTGTCAATTTTTCTTGCCACTACTAGTCTTATCTTGTTTCGGCGGTATTGTGGGATGAAGCAGCCCGGACCGACCTTACACGTACGCTTACGTGAGACAGGTTCCACCGACTGACATGCACTAGTTGCATAAGGTGGCTAGCGGGTGTCTGTCTCTCCCACTTTTGTCGGAACGGATTCGATGAAAAGGGTCCTTATGAAGGGTAAATAGAAATTGGCATATCACGTTGTGGTTTTACGTAGGTAAGAAACGTTCTTGCTAGAAACCTATACAAGCCACGTAAAAACATGCAACAACAATTAGAGGACGTCTAACTTGTTTTTGCAGCATGTGCCTTGTGATGTGATATGGCCAGAAGATGTGATGAATGATATATGTGATGTATGAGATTGATCATATTTTTGTAATAGGAATCACGACTTGCATGTCGATGAGTATGACAACCGGCAGGAGCCATAGGAGTTGTCTTTATTTTTGTATGACCTACGTGTCATTGAATAACGCCATGTAAATTACTTTACTTTATTGCTAAACGCGTTAGCCATAGAAGTAGAAGTAATCGTTGGCGTGACAACTTCATGAAGACACAATGATGGAGATCATGATGATGGAGATCATGGTGTCATGCCGGTGACGAAGATGATCATGGCGCCCCGAAGATGGAGATCAAAGGAGCAAAATGATAATGGCATATCATGTCACTATTTGATTGCATGTGATGTTTATCATGTTTTGCATCTTATTTGCTTAGAACGACAGTAGTAAGTAAGATGATCCCTTATAATAATTTCAAGAAAGTGTTCCCCCTAACTGTGCACCGTTGCGAAGGTTCGTTGTTTCGAAGCACCACGTGATGATCGGGTGTGATAGAATCTAACGTTCGCATACAACGGGTGTTGACGAGCCTAGCATGTACAGACATGGCCTCGGAACACACACAATACACTTAGGTTGACTTGACGAGCCTAGCATGTACAGACATGGCATCGGAACACGGAAGACCGAAAGGTCGAGCATGAGTCGTATAGAAGATACAATCAACATGGATATGTTCACCGATCTTGACTAGTCCGTCTCACGTGATGATCGGACACGGCCTAGTTAACTCGGATCATGTTTCACTTAGATGACTAGAGGGATGTCTATCTGAGTGGGAGTTCATTGAATAATTTGATTAGATGAACTTAATTATCATGAACTTAGTCTAAAATCTTTACAATATGTCTTGTAGATCAAATGGACCACGTTGTCCTCAACTTCAACGCGTTCCTAGAGAAAACCAAGCTGAAAGATGATGGCAGCAACTACACGGACTGGGTCCGGAACCTGAGGATCATCCTCATAGCTGCCAAGAAAGATTATGTCCTAGAAGTACCGCTAGGTGAAGCACCCATCCCAGAAAACCAAGACGTTATGAACGCTTGGCAATCACGTGCTGATGATTACTCCCTCGTTCAGTGCGGCATGCTTTACAGCTTAGAACCGGGTCTCCAAAATCATTTTGAGAAACATGGAGCATATGAGATGTTCGAAGAGCTGAAAATGGTTTTCCAAGCTCATGCCCGGGTCGAGAGATATGAAGTCTCCGACAAGTTCTTCAGCTGTAAAATGGAGGAAAATAGTTCTGTTAGTGAGCACATACTCAGAATGTCTGGGTTACACAACCGCTTGTCTCAGCTGGGAGTTAATCTCCCGGATGACGCGGTCATTGACAGAATCCTTCAGTCGCTTCCACCGAGCTACCAGAGCTTTGTGATGAACTTCAATATGCAAGGGATGGAAAAGACCATTCCTGAGGTATATTCAATGCTGAAATCAGCGGAGGTGGAGATCAAAAAGGAACATCAAGTGTTGATGGTGAATAAAACCACTAAGTTCAAGAAAGGCAAGGGTAAGAAGAACTTCAAGAAGGACGGCAAGGGAGTTGCCGCGCCCGGTAAGCCAGTTGCCGGGAAGAAGTCAAAGAATGGACCCAAACCTGAGACTGAGTGCTTTTATTGCAAGGGAAGTGGTCACTGGAAGCGGAACTGCCCCAAATACTTAGCGGACAAGAAGGCCGGCAACACCAAAGGTATATGTGATATACATGTAAATGATGTGTACCTTACCAGTACTCGTAGTAGCTCCTGGGTATTTGATACCGGTGATGTTGCTCATATTTGTAACTCAATATAGGAACTGCGGAATAAGCGGAGACTGGCAAAGGACGAGGTGAGGATGCGCGTCGGGAATGGTTCCAAGGTCGATGTGATCGCCGTCGGCACGCTGCCTCTAAATTTACCTATGGGATTAGTTTTAAACCTCAATAATTGTTATTTAGTGCCAGCTTTGAGCATGAACATTGTATTTGGATCTTGTTTAATGCGAGATGGCTACTCATTTAAATCCGAGAATAATGGTTGTTCTATTTATATGAGAGATATGTTTTATGGTCATGCTCCGCTGGTCAATGGTTTATTCTTGATGAATCTCGAACGTGATGTTACACATATTCATAGTGTGAATACCAAAAGATGTAAAGTTGATAACGATAGTCCCACATACTTGTGGCACTGCCGCCTTGGTCACATTGGTGTCAAACTCATGAAGAAGCTCCATGCAGATGGACTTGTGGAGTCTCTTGATTACGAATCATTTGACACGTGCGAACCATGCCTCATGGGTAAGATGACCAAGACTCCGTTCTCCGGAACAATGGAGCGAGCAACCAACTTATTGGAAATCATACATACCGATGTGTGCGGTCCAATGAGTGTTGAGGCTCGCGGAGGATATCGTTATGTTCTCACTCTCACTGATGACTTAAGTAGATATGGGTATGTCTACCTAATGAAACACAAGTCTGAAACCTTTGAAAAGTTCAAGGAATTTCAGGGTGAGGTTGAGAATCAACGTGACAGGAAAATAAAGTTCTTACGAGCAGATCGTGGTGGAGAATATTTAAGTCATGAATTTGGTACGCACTTGAGGAAATGTGGAATCGTTTAACAACTCACGCCGGCTGGAACACCTCAGTGAAACGGTGTGTCCGAACATCGTAATCGCACTCTATTGGATATGGTGCGATCTATGATGTCTCTTACCGATCTACCGCTCTCATTTTGGGGCTATGCTTTAGAGACTGCCGCATTCACTTTAAAAAGGGCTCCATCGAAATCCGTAGAGACGACACCGTATGAATTATAGTTTGGGAAGAAACCTAAGCTGTCGTTTCTAAAAGTTTGGGGGTGCGCTGCTTATGTCAAGAAACTTCAACCTGAAAAGCTCGAACCCAAGTCGGAAAAATGCGTCTTCATAGGATACCCTAAGGAAACCATTGGGTATACCTTCTACCTCAGATCCGAAGGCAAGATCTTTGTTGCCAAGAACGGGTCCTTTCTGGAGAAAGAGTTTCTCTCGAAAGAAGTGAGTGGGAGGAAAGTGGAACTTGATGAGGTGATAGTCACCCCTTCCGAACCGGAAAGTAGCGCAGCGCGGGAAGATGTTCCTGTGGTGCCTACACCGACTGGGGAGGAAGTTAATGATGACGATCATGAAGCTTCGGATCAAGTTACTGCTGAACTTCGAAGGTCCACAAGGACACGTTCCGCACCAGAGTGGTACGGCAACCCTGTCCTGGAAATCATGTTGTTAGACAACGGTGAACCTTCGAACTATGAAGAAGCGATGGCGGGCCCGGATTCCGACAAATGGCTAGAAGCCATGAAATCTGAGATAGGATCCATGTATGAAAATGAAGTTTGGACTTTGACTGACTTGCCCGATGATCGGCGAGCCATAGAAAATAAATGGATCTTTAAGAAGAAGACAGACGCGGATGGTAATGTGACCATCTATAAGGCTCGACTTGTCGCTAAGGGTTATCGACAAGTTCAAGGGGTTGACTACGATGAGACTTTCTCACCCGTAGCGAAGCTGAAGTCCGTCCGAATCATGTTAGCAATTGCCGCATTCTATGATTATGAGATATGGCAAATGGACGTCAAAACGGCATTCCTTAACGGCTTTCTTAAGCAAGAATTGTATATGATGCAGCCGGAAGGTTTTGTCGATCCTACGAATGCTAACAAGGTATGCAAGCTCCAGCGCTCCATCTGTAGCATTTCTCTTATTATATGTGGATGACATACTATTGATGGGAAATGATATAGAATTCTTGGAAAGTATAAAGGCCTACTTGAATAAGTGTTTTTCAATGAAGGACCTTGGAGAAGCTGCTTATATATTATGCATCAAGATCTATAGAGATAGATCAAGACGTCTCATTGGTCTTTCACAGAGTACGTACCTTGACAAGATATTTAAGAAGTTCAATATGGATCAGTCCAAGAAGGGGTTCTTGCCTGTATTGCAAAGGTGTGCAATTGAGCACGGCTCAATGCCCGACCACGGCAGAAGATAGAGAAAAGATGAGTGTCATCCCCTATGCCTCGGCCATAGGGTCTATTATGTATGCCATGCTGTGTACCAGACCTGATGTAAACCTTGCCGTAAGTTTGGTAGGAAGGTACCAAAGTAATCCCGGCATGGAACACTGGACAGCGGTCAAGAATATCCTGAAGTACCTGAAGAGGACTAAGGATATGTTTCTCGTTTATGGAGGTGACGAAGAGCTCGTCGTAAAGGGTTACGTCGATGCTAGCTTCGACACAGATCTGGATGACTCTAGGTCACAAACCGGATACGTGTATATTTTGAATGGAGGGGCAGTAAGCTGGTGCAGTTGCAAGCAAAGCGTCGTGGCGGGATCTACATATGAAGCGGAGTACATGGCAGCCTCAGAGGCAGCGCAAGAAGCAATCTGGATGAAGGAGTTCATTACTGACCTAGGGGTGATTCCCAATGCGTCGGGCCTGATGACTCTCTTTTGTGACAACACTGGAGCTATTGCCCTTGCCAAGGAGCCCAGGTTTCACAGGAAGACCAGGCATATCAAGTGTCGCTTCAACTCCATTCGTGAAAGTGTTCAAAATGGAGACATAGATATTTGTAAAGTACATACAGACCTGAATGTAGCAAATCCGTTGACTAAACCTCTCCCTAGAGCAAAACATGATCAACACCAGAACTCTATGGGTGTTCGATTCATCACAATGTAACTAGATTATTGACTCTAGTGCAAGTGGGAGACTGTTAGAAATATGCCCTAGAGGCAATAATAAAATGGTTATTATTATATTTCCTTGTTCATGATAATTGTCTATTGTTCATGCTATAATTGTGTTATCCGGAAATCGTAATACATGTGTGAATACATAGACCACATCATGTCCCTAGTGAGCCTCTAGTTGACTAGCTCGTTGATCAACAGATAGTCATGGTTTCCTGACTATGGACATTGGATGTCGTTGATAACGGGATCACATCATTAAGAGAATGATGTGATGGACAAGACCCAATCCTAAGCATAGCACAAAAGATCGTGTAGTTCGTTTGCTAGAGATTTTCCAATGTCAAGTATCTTTTCCTTAGACCATGAGATCGTGTAACTCCCGGATGCCGTAGGAGTGCTTTGGGTGTACCAAGCGTCACAACATAACTGCGTGACTATAAAGGTACACTACGGGTATCTCTGAAAGTGTCTGTTGGGTTGACACGGATCGAGACTGGGATTTGTCACTCCGTATGACGGAGAGGTATCTCTGGGCCCACTCAGTAATGCATCATCATAATGAGCTCAATGTGACTAAGGAGTTAGCCACGTGATCATGCATTACGGTACGAGTAAAGTGACTTGCCGGTAACGAGATTGAACAAGGTATTGGGATACCGACGATCGAATCTCGGGCTAGTAACGTACCGATTGACAAAGGGAATTGTATACGGGATTGATTGAATCCTCGACATCGTGGTTCATCCGATGAGATCATCGTGGAACATGTGGGAGCCAACATGCGTATCCAGATCCCGCTGTTGGTTATTGACCGGAGAGGCGTCTCGGTCATGTCTGCATGTCTCCCGAACCCGTAGGGTCTACACACTTAAGGTTCGGTGACGCTAGGGTTGTAGAGATATTAGTATGCGGAAACCCGAAAGTTGTTCGGAGTCCCGGATGAGATCCCGGACGTCACGAGGAGTTCCGGAATGGTCCGGAGGTGAACAATTATACATAGGAAGTCCAGTTTCGGCTACCGGGAAAGTTTCGGGGGTTATCAGTATTGTACCGGGACCACCGGAAGGGTCCCAGGGGTCCATCGGGTGGGGCCACCTATCCCGGAGGGCCCCATGGTCTGAAGTGGGAAGGGAACCAGCCCTTAGTGGGCTGGGGCGCCCCCTTGGGCCTCCCCCTGCGCCTAGGGTTGGAAACCCTAGGGGTGGGGGGCGCCCCACTTGCCTTGGGGGGCAAGCCACCCCCTTGGCCGCCGCCCCCCCTCAGATGGGATCTCCAGGGTGGCCGGCGCCCCCCCAGGACCCCTATAAATAGTGGGGGGAGGGAGGGCAGCAACAACACAGCCCCTGGCGCCTCCCTCTCCCCCTGCAACACCTCTCCCTCCCGTTTGTGCTTGGCGAAGCCCTGCCGGGATCCCCGCTACTTCCACCACCACGCCGTCGTGCTGCTGGATCTCCATCAACCTCTCCTTCCCCCTAGCTGGATCAAGAAGGAAGAGACGTCGCTGCTCCGTACGTGTGTTGAACGCGGAGGTGCCGTCCGTTCGGCACTCGGTCATCGGTGATTTGGATCACGGCGAGTACGACTCCATCAACCCCGTTCACTTGAACACTTCCGCTCGCGATCTACAAGGGTATGTAGATGCACTCCTTTCCCTCGTTGCTAGTATACTCCATAGATGGATCTTGGTGATGCGTAGGAAATTTTTAAAATTCTGCTACGATCCCCAACATTCATGTCGCTGGAAAATTATTTGTATAGTACGTCAATTATGTAAACAAATGATGGAAACTTGATAGCATTGCCAGAAGCCTCTTCATCGTCCGGGTCCATGTGCCATGCACAAAATTATACTCCTTCGTTCCTAAATATTTGTCTTTTTACAAATTTCAAACGGGCATATTTTAGAGTGTAGATTCACTCATTTTGCTTCGTATGTATACTCTCTCCGTTCCTAAATATTCTATTCGTCTTTCTAGAGATTTCAACAAGTGACTACATACGGAGCAAAATGAGTGAATCTACACTCTAAAATATGTCTATATACATCCGTATGTGCCAGTCCATTTGAAATCTCTAAAAAGACAAATATTTGAGTAGTCACTCGTTGAAATCTCTAGAAAGACAAATACTCCGGAGTATATTTAAGAACCGAGCGGGTAGTGCACAACCGCATGGGAGACTCAGCCCGGTCGTTGCGCCGCATTAATAGTGAGTAATGAGCAGTCAAATCATAAGCCCCACCTTTCCCACTGTAAGTTGCTCTGAAGAAGCAACCATCAATACGCTCTTCTTTGAATCCGCTCATACTACTCCATCCGTCACTGTTTATACAGCGCGCTTCAGAAAAAAGAAAAAAAAATCTATGGGACCAAGGCGACTAGCGATCGGCCTGAAAAATAGCATTGGTAGTTATAGCACGGCGTCTATTACTAGAGGGAATAATGCGTACACACATGCATGCAGTGCTTCCACCCCGGGTACACACATGCATGCACTTACTCCACTCCGTAGTAGTACAGTACATGGAGAGAAAATTGTGGACTTGATTGCGGTTACCACGCCCTAATTAATTCAGCATTAAACCAAACGCATCTAAAGTCTCTCTGGTGGTGGAAATGCATTGAGAGAAATGCATCATAATGAAGCGCGCCCTGTAAACTGTGACGGAGGGAGGAGTAGTATGAAGGTGCAAAACCAAGTACGCGTATGGCCAGTCGGTCAACGCACCTCCTCTTGGCATATCACTGACATGTGGGACAGGAGTGTGAGCAAACCGATCTCAATTGACGGCAAAGAGCCAACCCACCGTTCCTTGAGAGAGACGAGGAGCGAGAACACACAGACGGGCTCGCACGGAGGCCAAGATATATTCGAGCATGGTTGGTTGATCGATATCACTCATTACATGTTGGGCTACCGTTTTCCGCCCTTCTCCAGAATAAACGTGTACTTTATCAGAGATAAAAAAAATAAGAGTACAGACGCTCCACCATGCGATTCTAGTAGTAGTACTACTCGTACTACTGCGCTTGGCTCTTCGCCTCTTCGTGAAGTCGAACAATGATGGTACTCCGCATGTTGGGTACTATAGTGTATGCCTCTAACAATCTGACACCGAATGGACTAATGCATGTCCACCGAGGGTAGGTTGCATTAGTCAAAAGGCGTAAGCAAGCTTCACCTTGTCCTGCAAGCTTCTCCTCGTTCTGCGAGTTGATGGGACACACCAAAAAGGAGTGCTAGTCCATACTCCCTCCTTTCCGATTAATATGGCTTAATCTTTTTTGCGGGTAAATGAGAGAGCTTTATTCATATATAAGCAT
This sequence comes from Triticum aestivum, assembly GCF_018294505.1. Taxonomy (NCBI): domain Eukaryota; kingdom Viridiplantae; phylum Streptophyta; class Magnoliopsida; order Poales; family Poaceae; genus Triticum; species Triticum aestivum. The sequence goes on from NC_057814.1 coordinate 115,742,053, forward strand.
TCTTAGGACGATCAGCCAAGATACTAGTCACTAGAAAGCGAGGTACCCCGCAAAAAAAGAAGTAGGAAGCGAGGTGTTTCATCAAGCCAGCTCTCGACCACATTCAAAGTGCAGCAAGCACGGTTCGCACGAAGATGCGCCGCAAGGTTTGCTGACCTAATTACATGCTGAATAACAAAAAAAGAGGAAATATTACCGAGCGCTACTATTTGTAACAGGATATGAGCCAGAATTAAGCGAGAATTGTGGCGAGTGTTCCATGCAATCAACTTCCATTATCACATGCGATAACCCTCGAAGAGAACCAAATGTGTTGAAGATTGCTTTATCACATTTTAAAATTATAATAAGAGTGCAGACGCTCCTCCATCCGGTTCCTAGTACTAGTATAGTACGTACCTTTATAGACTATAGTAGTAGTACTAGTAAACTTTGCGCTTGGCTGTTCGCCTATTCGGGAAGTCGAACAATAATAGCACTAGTAGTATAGTGTATGCTTCTGGCAATCTGACACCGAATTAACTGTTGCACGTCCACCGCCTGAGCGAGGGAGAGCTTGCATTAGTCAAAAGTTTCTCCTTGTCCTCCGAGCCACCGCGCGCAAGCTTCTCCCATCCTACAACCTTCTCCTCGTTCGGCAAGTTGACGGAACACAGCAAAGTAATGCTAGTCCATACTACCTCCTCTCCGGTTAATATGTCTTAATTTCAAACGAGATAAATACACGGTCTGTCACTGTATATTTGTAAAAATACGGTCAATGGACTTCATAATACGCTCATTGCGCTCAATATATATATTTTCCGGTGTTTATACGGTCACTAGCTCACCCTGACTGAGTATGTGTGTGCATGCACGTGTAGGTTGAGCACTTGAGCGTGACCGTGTGTGTTCCGTCGTGTGCTCGGACATGCATGCATTAGGGCGTCGCACGCGTTTTTGCGTCCATGTGTACGTGTGACTGTTGCATACACGTAGGGGGAGTACGTACGTGTAGGGGCCACTAAGGAGCAGTCAAATCACACAGTAAGTTAATCGGAAGAAGAAACCATCATTTCACTCTTGAATGACACGTACGCAATATAAAATGGTTGAAATGGAGAGAAAAAGAAAACCACTATATATACACTAGCAGGAGCCTAAGCTACAAGCCTGCTTCCTTAGGTTGCTCTCTTCACAAGCATAGAATGACGGGCCTGATTCCGCAGCTGGGGGAAGGGAAAAATGTTCTGCGTAGACGCGGTCGACATCGGCAAGGGAGAAAACCCACAGTCGGTGCGTCCCAATCGGGGGTCACCGCGGTATGGGCCGATGCCGCGTCCCAACCGCCCTTCTAGCTACAGCCCGACGTCCCAGGTAGTCCATCTTCCTTTGGAGCCGGCTTGCTCCACTGCCGTAGCTCCATCTCCATGTCGATCTTTCTCTACTTCTACCGGCTTCTACTTGTGATGAGTTTATGTCTCATGAACTAGTGCCAGTACTATTATTCTAATCACACTTCTTCAACATCTTTGCCATCAGGGATGCTCAGGTCGATTTTAGTGGAACTGCACAAAAGCATCGTATGATCCGAGGGTGCCAGCCATCTTTCCTTCGACATGTTCTACCTAGCTAGGAAATTAAATCATGTTTAGGGTTTAGGGTTTAAGTCATAGTGACCCCATCAGTAGTTTTTCTTTCGTACACGCTCTCACAACTTTTTTCTTTAGTTCTGAAGTAAATATTGGCTATGATATGTGAATCATTGAGATGCATCAGCATGCGTGTTAGTTTTCCTTTGTATTTGATGGAATGTTGTAACGGGGTAACCTTGGAATAGGAATGAAAATGGAGTGGAAAGTTTCCGTTTTTCTGGAGAAAAATGGAAACGGAGAGAAACCAACGTTTCGTTTCGTTGGATCGCGCCATCGAGCAACACCAACGTCTAAATCACATCTGTCGTGTTCGTGTCTCATCCTCCTCCACGGCTCGACCCCACATGATCGCTCGGCATGCCACTCACCGCAAACCGAGTATACGATAACTTTCTCGTCTGCTCGTCGATGGATCGCGCTATGGAGTACTAGCACTACTGGAAGAGATTGATGAGTTGGGGGAGGACAGCTAGCTGTAGCACGGACTCCCAAGAACTTTTTACATGCATGTTGTAGCCGGCTATTGCGACCTTTGAACGCGGAGCAGCCACGTGCACCCGGAAGCGGCGCGGGCGACGCTCTCTCGGCCAGTGCGCCGCTTTAATGCCGGCGCCAGTGAGAGGTCGCGTCCGCTCTGGCCGGGCATGAATGCGGCACTGACCATTTCGGGCGGGAAGCACGCGCGGGTGATGAAGAGGGTTCGGGTTGGTCAGGACCGGCCGTGGCAGCGGTCCGGACGTGCACAAACAAGAGATGTTGTACGTTAATATTGTTGCGTATATAATTAATAACGTATATAATGTGCCAGTTGGACAAATATGATTGGAGATGGAGATGGAAATGGAATTTTACGTAAACACAGATATGCATGTCTATGTCTATGTGTGTGTGCGCGACGACTCTCGCGACCTAGAAGCGGGGGCGTGTTTTTGATCGAGTTTTCTTTCTTGGTACGTTAGAAAATCAGTTTGTCTAATTCACATCTAGATGTTATTTAAGGATATCACATCTAAGCTCCCACAAGTATATAATGTAGCAACAAGAAACAAAAAAACTAGGAAAAAAATAGACCACAAACTTGATGCCAAATGGATGATGCATCACCACGATGACCTATCGATGCTCATGGTTGCGCCTCATGGTTGCGTCGGCTGGTGAAGCTGATCGGTTTTCAATGAAAAACAAGCTGTCTTCCATCAGTGCTCTTTGCTTGTTACGCACAAAGATGATATCCTTCGTCAGTTCACCTTGGTTGCGTTGGAGACGCAGTCGTCTTTCATGTTGGTGCAATTTTATCACACAATTGGCTATGAACCAAATGTTTCCTCGAAGAAGGATTGATGTTGGTACTAAGAGCATAAGTTTTGTATTGATTTCTAAGCCTTCTCACAACTTTGTCTCCAGCTCCCCTGTAATTTTATTTGTCCAGCTATTAACTTGGATTTAAAAAATGGTGTGGACTAAAAACCCGGATGGACGTAGTGGCCCTCCATTTTTATTTACTCCGCATATTAGATTTGACTGAAGTCAAACTTTGTAATACTCTCAAACCTTTCCGATAATTTAAATTAAAATTCTTTATTTGTACACACTCTCACACATTTCTGATAATTTGGCGCATGTGTGGTTGTTCACTTAAGGGAGGGTAGTGTACCACACGTGAAGGACAGGAAGTGCGACCAGGACGCGTGGGCGTGGATCGTTAGTTCATCGGAAGTAGTACTAGTTTTCTTCACTGTACATTAAATAAAGAGTTTCATTTTGTACTTACACAATTTAAAACGATTGTTATGGAGAGAATAAGAAAACCACTCCACTATATATTAGTCATATACACGAGAGTACTATATGGACGCAGCTTCATTGACTTAGTGCACCTGCCTTTGGATTTATGACAGGTGGGCCCAAAATGTGGCTGGCTCACCTGTCATACAGCCAAAAGCAGGTGCAGTGAAGGCACCGGAGCTCAGTCCGTACTACAGTAGTATATATATAAGCGGGAGCCTCAGCGCTCGTTCGCTAGGGTTTGCACTCTCCACACGCTCGCCGCACTACATATATGTTACACGCTGGAGGCTCAGCGTTCATTTGCTTATTCACAGTCTCTCACCCTCTCTTCACCAGATCTAAACAAGACTGCGTTGGCCTCTTGTCTCTCTCTCTCCCCCTCACAGCTGGTGAAGGAGGTGTCCGTATCCCGTCGCACCGGGAAGGGGAGGAGGTGCAACGTTCACTCTATCACCTTCTGCGAGGGAGGCAATCCACTGCCGGCTGCGCTGTTCTCTTTCACCCAGCGCCTGTGCGGGAGGGCCACCGACCCCTTCTTCCTCGCTGTCGTACGTAGTGTGGGCAGATCCGGCCTCCCACCGCATGCCTTGCCATATCCCGACGACCCTAAGGTATAAGTTTCTTTGAAACCGTCGTTGCTCTAGCTGCATGTGGATCTTTTTCGATCTGTAGTCGAATCTAGGTCTTGGTTCAAAGAGGAAAGAAGGGTGCGGTGGGCTGGAGCAAGAATCTAGGACATGGTTCAATGAGGAAAGGAGGGGCGGAAAGTAGTATAGGCTGGCTATCCAGCCGCTTTGTAGGTCGAAAAGGGAAAAAGGGGGTAACCCAGTACACACATCTGTAAGGAACCGATCTCTTTGTTGAAAAGGGAAAGAAACTGCGGGGTCGGGTAGTTTGTGCAGGACTAGATTTGCTGCCCTCACATAGAAGAAGGTTCAAAGAGAACAAATATGGGACCAGCGCATATATGCTGCTTGGCTACATACTCTGCATCACCCATTTATACGTGTGGATGCACATGGTGCTGGCATGTCCCATACAGCTATTTTGCTGTTGTTAATCTAAGAATGCCGCCAGAAAATTGAAGCAATGCCACTGTTAAAAGTAAATTACATTTTTAACGAATGTTGTTTCAAGAGAATGTCTCTGTTAATATGAATCAATGCAACCGTTTTAGAAATGCTACTGTCCTACTTTGTTTTCCATCCAAGATAAGTTAGATGCTTCTTTCTGTCACCGTTTGTTTCATCCTCCTTTATCGGCAAGTAATTGTTTCCTTTTTTGCCTATGTTAAAACAGGGCTATTGATTCAACTTGTTGCTATTGCGACATTTTGCTTCGCTACTCGAAACACTTATGTTTTAAGAGTGTTTTGTGCAGTTCAACTTGAATGTCACACCGGTGACTTTGCTTAATTTTGGTGGAACTGCACAAAAGGAGGTCGAGATTTGTTTCCAGTCTTCGTGGCGAGTTGTTCCAAATCTTGGTCTCGACCACAAGATGTGCAGTGTGCTTTGAGATGTTGTGCTACTTGTTTTGGTACTGTTTTAAATAAATGTTGAATTGAAGCTATTGTATTGCTGTCTTTTCCCACTAAGTAGTGAACAAAAATGGGACCAACCCAGACATGATGCTTGCTGCTTTGTTACAATAAATTCAGCATCACCCCCTCTATAAGCCAGTAATTGATGCCACTCTCAGAATTAACTACTGAATCTTATTTCAGAACTGCAACACTTGTTAGGGATTGGCGGGATTACCATTTTTGTGGCAGCATGTTTCATCCTCCTTTATTAGCCAGTAATTGATTCCTTTTTTGCCTCTGTTTAAACAGGGATATCTATTCAACTTGTTGCTATTGCGACATTTTGCTTCGCTACGCGAAACACTTTGCTTGATTTCAGTGCAACTGCACAAAACGAGATTGGATTTCCTATTCGTGTTGGCAGATTCGTATTTTATCTTGTCCGTCTCATGAAAGGTCAGTACAGGCCTTCATCCACATGATTGTGCAGTGTGCTTTGAGATGTTGTGCTACTTGTATTGGTACTGTTTTAAATAAATGTTGAATTGAAGCTATTGTATTGCTGTCTTTTCCCATTAAGTAGTGAACAAAAATGGGACCAACCCAGACATGATGCTTGTTGCTTTCTTACAACAAACTCTGCATCAACCCCTGTATAAGTAGATGGAAGCACATACTGTTGTTGCGCCCACTCTCCCCTGGAACTGTTTATGCTTTTCGTTAATCTAATGCCGCTGGTAAAATTAAGCAATGCCACTCTCAAAATTAATTAACTACTGAATCTTAGTTCAAAACTGCAACACTTGTTAGGAATGGTACTATCCTGCTTTGTAGTTCTTTCTACATGTTTAACCAAGGTATTGTTAAGATAATGTCTCTGTTAAAATGAATCAGTTGCATTGTTTTAGGAATGGTACTTTTCTGCTTTGTCGTTCTTTATACATGTTGAAACAAGGGATTGTTAAGATAATGTCTCAGTCAATATGAATGAATCACACTGATGGAGAATTGCTACTCTCCTGCTTTGTTTCCCATTAAAATAAAGTAGATCAGTAGATGCTTTTCTTCTGGGAGTACAAGTCATCAACCGTTATTTCTTAGTAATTGTTTCCCTTATACCTATTGTTGCTTACAGGGATATCAAAATTAAAGCTCGGTTTTATTCCGACTTTGATTTTAGTTGAACTGCACAAAAGGAGCCAATGTGTCCAAGGAAAACTGCTGCATTACTGGGTCCAGTTGGTCGTTCCACTTTGTAGAAAGAAGCAGTCACTGTTTGCGCTACATTACAGAAGGAATGACCGACAAGCTTTACAGAGTATTATTAGACACCGGTGACATGACTAGTCTGCAGAGACCATTGGCAATTTAACAACACGTGGAGTGCCCTGGGCAAAAGGTGCCCAAACAAGTACAAGAAGCTACGACAGGACTCCATGATCATAGGCATTACATATTTTGAATGGGAAAAGCTTGTCAAAGTTTAATCATTGATGTTAGCAAGAAGACGTTAGTTTAATATATTGGAATTGGAAAACCTTGTCAAAATTTTCTCATTGATGTTAGCCAGAAGACATGCATTTGATATTTTTGAGTGGGACGCCCTTGCTGTGAGCAGCGTCGAGTGTTTTTTCCTATTCCTGTGTTCAGTTTAGAAGTAAATAGTTACTCTGCTGAGATATTCCTGTGTTAAGAGTTTGTTCTGAATATTGTCTATGTAATGCTAGGCCTTGTGTTTGATTGCAAAGTTGAGCTTGGAATGTTGTGGCATGCGGCATCACGAGCTGTTCACCGTGCCTCCTGAGAATAATGCTTCGTATTGTTTTGCATGTCGATCTAATGCCAGTGATTTGCTTGTTAAGAAGATCATCCTCTTCTGTTGTTTCCGTGCTTAAGAAGTCCATCGTCTGATGTTTCATTCATAGCCTATACGACAAGTCGGGTAGGTTAGACATGAAACCATATGATCTTCCGACCAACTCATGATATTAGGCCGTGATTGGATCGTCGTTTTCCAACCAAAACCGCTTGTAAAACTGACGCTTGTAAATTAAAGCAGATGGTCTCGGGCGAAGGCGCTTGGTTGGTCGATTTCGACTAGTAAAATATCGGAAGTACTTCACACACGGTAAAAACGTTGAACGACACTCGGACGATTGCTAATCCAGCCGTTAGCTGCTATTTCAGCCTTGCCCATGGATGGCATGATACGCACGTCGTGCATGTATCGTCTGGTAATGTCGTCCATATAGCAGTGCTCGTAAAATATACACTGGTCTCTCAAATTACACGCGTAACCCGCCGGTTTTACTTACAGACCTCGGGCCCTCGGTTTCATTACGCCTGTATTTTACGCGTTGTTTCCGATGATGAGTAAATTACACTTGTATGTTAATACAGGTTTGAAATAAACCAGAGCTCCCAAGCGCGGCCTTACCGTTTCATGCCGTCTCAGTTTCTCGAAGGTGCTCATAGGTGTTCGATGATCCTGGCTTCCTGAATGAGCAGCGGGCGCTGTATCAGACCATCCGTAGGGCCCGCGAGGCCCTCTTCGTTGTCCTTTGAGTTGTTGCGCTCGCCGTGGCGCCAAGCATTGTTAACATCGTCAACGAACATGAGGATTCAGGAGATGACTTTATTTTGACTGGATGACACTATTGACCCACTAGGGCCATAGCCGTATGTACGCAAGTGCCTCCTTATTATGTACAACTATTTTTTTTGCTTTCTCCTGGTTTCCTGACATCACGGTCCCACACCATTGTCAACCTATGTAGTCAATATAAACGAGAGAATTGCACAAGGTGCGGCCGACAGCTGGGACCAAGCAGCTTGAGCAGTATTTGTGTTTTTGAGGCGTGAGCACTGCAGAGTTTTTCTTGGCGATGATTTCGTTGTTGTTCAGAGGAGAGCAGGGTATTAACTGGGCGGGCTGTGGCCCGTCTAGCCCAGGCCAGATATCCAGCCCAGATACTAATTTTTTCAAGATGAAAATGGCTAGCCCAACTATACGTCTTTTTGGGGAATACACACGCAAGGTCAACTTGTTATTCTCCGCCCCGCTGGGTTGCAAATCTTTCCTAGGAGGGATGTATTAGGCTTAACAGGAAAATGGGCTTTAAAAATAATAAATGGGATGTAATTATAAAAACTGGGCAGTAACTATAAAAAAATGCACCAAACACGAAATTAGTTTATAAAATATTGTTTATGGATTTTGAAAATCTTAAATTTTCATTGTTGCGTAATACAAATTTATATTTAATCTGACTAGAAATTTCGGGATAAAAATATTTCGGATCCCATCAAAATGTGGGAAATTTTATTGAATTCTGTCTTCAACGGTTGGTTGAAATTATTAATCGTTGTCCTAGCTAGAAAATGGGTTGTACTTTTAACAAACTGTAAATGGGCTGTTGTAAATTCCATTAGAATTCAAAAATGGGTTGTACATTCTTACAAAACGCAAATGGGCTATAATTTCTCTGCCACACACTTGTGGGCCTACTAAGCGACGCGTCCCCTAAAAAAATAAGTTGACGCGTATGCAAGGTTTTGTCAACTTATTATAGTCAACACACTGTTCTAGCAGCAGGGGCCGTTGGATGTCTATCCAACGGATGTCGTGCTTCTTCTTCAATCTCGGATATTCTTAGCTTCGGCTGCCCAAAAACTGATTCCTCCCCCTGACATCTGGGGCGCACCGTTTCGGAGGCTGACCTGTGGGCCTACTAAGTTGGAGCATACAAAGGGCTTTGTCAGCTTAGTCAATATAAACGATTCTAGCTTCAGTGACCGTACGATGTCCATCCAACGGCCGTAGTGCTTCTTCAACCTCTGGTCTTCTTGGTCTAGCCGCCCAAAGCAGCGCCGGTCGTGCCGCCTGCTCCTGCCTCCCGTGGCCGGCTGTGCTGCCGCGGAGGCCTCACCGCCCCCATACTACTCCCACCGCTGGCCAGGCCATCCCTCCACTCACCCACACCCCCTGTTATTCTGCGGCGACGGCAGCCTCACACCGCAGCCGAACCAGTGAACCCTCGTACTCCTCTCCGCGTGGGCTTCCACTGCTGCGTCTTCCCCGGCTCCGAGTCATCCCCTTCCTAGGCCTCGCCGTCGTCCATCGCCCTGGTGCTCTCGGCGCGGCGTGGTCAACGACTGACTTCCATCGGAAGAGTACTGTACGTGGAGAGGCTGACAGCTGGGTCCACGGCGGCCGCAAGGAAGTGCCTCCTTATTACGCGCAAAATAATTATTCCTCCACCTGACAGCGGGGACCCACCGGATGGGCCACCTTATTTTGCGAAAAAATGTTTCCCCCCTGACTGCTGGGACCCACCGGACGGGCCACCATATTTCGCGAAAAAAACATTCCCCCCCCGCTGTCAGCTCAGACCCACCGGAAGTGCCTCCTTATTACGCACAAAAAATGAATACTCCCCATGCTAGCTGGGACCCACCTTGGTGGGAGGCTGACTTGTGGGCCTACTAAGTTGACGGGGACGGAGGGCTTTGTCAACTTAGTCAATATGAACGATTCTAGCTCCAGTGACCGTACGATGTCCATCCAACGGCCGTAGTGCTTCTTCAACCTCTGGTCTTCTTGCTCCAGCCGCCCAAAGCAGCGCCGGTCGTGCCGCCTCCTCCTGCCTCCCGTGGCCGGCTGTGATGCCGCGGAGGCCTCACCGCCCCCTACTATTCCCAGCGCTGGCCAGGCCCTGCGGCGACGACAGCCTCACACCGCAGCCGAACGAGTGAACCCTCATACTCCTCTCCGTGTGGGCATCCACTGCCGCGTCTTCACCGGCTCCGTGTTGTCCCCTTCCTAGGCCTCGCCGTCGTCCACCGCCCTGGTGCTCTCGGCGCGGCGTGCTCAACGTGGTCAAGGAACAACTTCCGTCGGACGTGGACTATACGTGGAGAGGCTGACAGCTGGGTCCACGGCGGCAGCAAGGAAGTGCCTCCTTATTACGCGGAAAATAATGATTCCTCCACCTGACAGCAGGGACCCACCGGACGGGCCACCGTATTTTGCGAAAAAACGTTTCCCCCCTGATTGTTGGGGCCCACCAGCTACACCTTCGCACGCAAGGAAGTCCGTCCGGGCAAAAAAAATGATTCACCCCCTGAATGCTGGGACCCACCAGCTACATCTTCGCACGCAAGGAAGTGCGTCCGGGCAAAAAAAACCAAAACGATTCGCCCCCCTGACAGCTGGGACCCACCAGCTACATCTTCGCAGGCAAGGAAGTGCCTGACAGTCGGGACCCACCTGGTCGAAGCGTACGTAGCGTTGTCATTCTAGTCGCGAACATGTACGTACATATATACTGGTCGATGTAGAGGCGCGCACGTGTCGTAGTAGAGGCGCGTGCGTGTCATAGTAGAGGTGCGCACGTAGCATGTACACGTACGTACAGCGGCCAGGGTGCAAGAAAGAAAATACGACCACGTACGTACATACGGGCAGGGTCTCAAACGCCTACTCGCGCATACGTACGGCGAGGGCTCGTGTACATGGTTGGGTCGGAACGGAGAAACAACGTCGTCGTCGTGTTCATGGGGAGGCAACGGAATGCGTCATGTTCATGGGGAGGCAACGGAATGCGTTGTGTTCATGGGGAGCGGTGTGGCGTACCGTAAAACGGAGGAAACGGACCTCCTACGGTCGAAACGGGGGTCCTGTTGATTGGGAGGAGTGTGGCGTACCGCAAAACGGAGGGAACAGACCTCCTACGGTCGAAACGGGGGTCCTGTTGATCGGGAGGGGTGTGGCGTACCGCAAAACGAAGGAAACGGACCTCCTACGGTCGAAACGGGGGTCCTGTTGATCGGGAGGGGTGTGGCGTACCGCAAAATGGACGAAACGGACCTCCTACG
>NC_057814.1:115753624-115780774 GCF_018294505.1 Triticum aestivum
TCACTGTTCATCCAATCGATTGGCTTCAGTTAGCAGCAGTAGCGAAGGAATCGCTCGATCGGGTTCAGTTAACATCCATCGATCGATCGCTCTGGTTCAGTAACGCGTAGCCTGCAGTGCAATCGCTCGGGTTCAGTTAGAGCCCACCGCCTCGCTCGGGTTCAGTTAGAGCCAACGCCTCGCACATACGCGCGTACGTGTATGAGAGAAACGTGCATCGCTTGGCCCCTGACCTCCCACCGTAACCGGGAACTCCCCGAAATTTTCCTCGCCCTCACTTCTACCACGGTTTTTTCCGTCATGGATGGCCCAAAGAATGTCATGCAGCAGCGTCTCCGGCCCGCCCAGGACGAAAAGCCCATTTTTTGTCATGATTTTTTGTCATAGAAGTAGGAGCCCACCACATCTATGATGATACCAGGTTTTGTCACAATTATCGTCATAGAAGTGTCATATGTATGACAGAATTTTTTTTCGTTCGGCCCAAAATGTCACGGATGTGTCTTTTTTTTGTAGTGCATCAAGGATAAAAAGATGGGTTTATATCATATTGCTTGAGTTTATCCCTCTACATCATGTCATCTTGCCAAATGCGTTACTCTGTTCTTATGAACTTAATACTCTAGATGCATGCTGGATAGCGGTCGATGTGTGGAGTAATAGTAGTAGGTGCAGAATCGTTTCGGTCTACTTGTCGCGGACGTGATGCCTATATACATGATCATGCCTAGATATTCTCATAACTATGTGCTTTTCTATCAATTGCTCGACAGTAATTTGTTCACCCACCGTAGATTATGCTATCTTGAGAAAAGCAGTGAAACCTATGGCCCCTGGGTCTATTTTCCATCATATAAGTTTCCGATCTATTTTATTTTGCAATCTTTACTTTCCAATCTATATCATAAAAATACCAAAAATATTTATATTATTATCTCTATCAGATCTCACTTTTGCAAGTGGCCATGAAGGGATTGACAACCCCTTTATCGCGTTGGTTGCAAGGTTCTTATTTGTTTGTGCAGGTACAAGGCGACTTGCGTGTAACCTCCTACTGGATTGATACCTTGGTTCTCAAAAACTGAGGGAAATACTTATGCTACTTTTCTGCATCACCCTTTCCTCTTCAAGGGAAAACCAACGCATGCTCAAGAGGTAGCAAGAAGGATTTCTGGCACCGTTGCCAGGGAGGCTTACGCCAAGTCAAGTCAAGATTTGGTCTCCCGCCAACGTGCGATTTCTGGCGCGATTGTCGGGGAGATCTACGCACAAGTCAAGACATACCAAGTACCCATCACAAACTCTTATCCCTCGCATTACATTATTTGCCATTTGCCTCTCGTTTTCCTCTCCCCCACTTCACTTTTGCCATTTTATTCGCCCTCATTTTCCGTTCGTCTCTTTTCGCTTGCTTCTTGTGTGCTTGTGTGTTGGATTGTTTGTCACGATGGCTCAAGACAATACTAAATTGTGTAAATTTTCCAATACCAACAACAATGATTTTCTTAGCACTCCGATTGCTCTTATTACCGATGCTGAATCTTGTGAAATTAATGCTGCTTTTCCTGAATCTTGTTATGCAAGATCAATTCTCTGGCCTTCCTAGTGAAGATGCGGCTACCCATCTAAACAACTTTGTTGATTTATGCGATATGCAAAAGGAGAAATATGTGGATAATGATATTGTTAAATTGAAGCTATTTTCGTTTTCGCTTAGAGATCATGCTAAAACTTGGTTTTCGTCTTTGCCAAAAAATAGTATTGATTCATGGAATAAGTGCAAAGATGCTTTTATCTCTAAGTACTTTCCTCCCGCTAAGATCATCTCTCTTAGAAACGATATTATGAATTTTAAGCAACTTGATCATGAACATGTTGCACAAGCTTGGGAGAGGATGAAATTAATGATACGTAATTGCCCTACACATGGTTTGAATTTATGGATGATTATACAAATTTTTTATGCTGGATTGAATTTTGCTTCTAGAAATCTTTTAGATTCGGCCGCGGGAGGCACTTTTATGGAAATCACTTTAGGAGAAGCTACTATCCTAGATAGTATTATGGTTAATTATTCTCAATGGCACACCGAAAGATCTACTAGTAAAAGGGTTCACGCAATAGAAGAGATTAATGTCTTGAGTGGAAAGATGGATGAACTTATGAAGTTGTTTGCTAATAGGAGTGTTTCTTCTGATCCTAATGATATGTCTTTGTCTACTTTGATTGAGAATAATAATGAATCTATGGATGTGAATTTTGTTGGTAGGAACAATTTTGGTAACAACGCGTATAGAGAAAATTTAATCCTAGGTCGTTTCCTAGTAATTCCTCTAATAATTATGGTAATTCCTACAACAACTCTTATGGAAATTTTAATAAGATGCCCTCTGATTTTGAGACTAGTGTTAAAGAATTTATGGTTTCGCAAAAGAATTTCAATGCTTTGCCTGAAGAAAAATTGCCTAAGATTGATGAGTTGGCTAGGAACCTAAGCATGATATCAATGAGTCTCTCAAAGCCATGAGAATTTCCATTGATGAGTGCAAGGAAAGAACCGCTAGGATGCGTGCTAAAAAGATTGCTTTATGAAAGCGTGTTCTTCTAGTTTTCATGATAATAAGGATGAAGATCTAAAAGTGATTGATGTGTATCCTATTAAATCTTTGTTTTGCAATATGAATCTTGATAATGATGGGACTGGAGATGAGTCAACTTTCGTTAAAAGGCGTCCCAATGATTCGGAGTTTTTAGATCTTGATGCAAAAATTGGTAAAAGTGGGATTGAAGAGGTCAAAACTTTACATAGCAATGAACCCACTATTTTGGATTTCAAGGAATTTAATTATGATAATTGCTCTTTGATAGATTGTATTTCCTTGTTGCAATCCGTGTTAAATTCTCCTCATGCTTATAGTCAAAATAAAGCTTTTACCAAACATATCATTGATGCTTTAATGCAATCTTATGAAGAAAAACTTGAATTAGAAGTTTCTATCCCTAGAAAAAATTATGATGAGTGGGAACCTACTATTAAAATTAAGATTAAAGATCATGAATGCTATGCTTTGTGTGATTTGGGTGCTAGTGTTTCCACGATTCATAAAACTTTGTGTGATGTGCTAGGTTTCCATGAATTTGATGATTGTTCTTTAAACTTGCATCTTGCGGATTCCACCATTAAGAAACCTATGAGAAGGATTAATTATGTTCTTATTGTTGCAAATAGGAATTATGTGCCCGTAGATTTTACTGTTCTTGATATAGATTGCAATCCTACATGTCCTATTATTCTTGGTAGACCTTTCCTTAGAATGATTGGTGCAATTACTGATATGAAAGAAGGAAATATTAGATTCCAATTTCCTTTAAGGAAAGGCATGGAACACTTTCCTAGAAAGAAAATTAAATTACCTTATGAATCTATTATGAGAGCCACTTATGGATTGCATACCAAAGATGACAATACCTAGATCTGTTCTTGCCTTTATGCCTAGCTAGGGGCGTTAAACGATAGCGCTTGTTGGGAGGCAACCCAATTTTATTTTTGTTTCTGTTTAGTAATAAATAGTTCATCTAGACTCTGGTTATATGTGGTTTTATGTTTTAATTAGTGTTTGTGCCAAGTAGAACCACTGGGAAGACTTGGGTGAAGTGTTTATGATCTTGCTGTACAAAACAGAAACTTTAGTGCTCACGAGATTAGCTGCCATTTTTTACTGGAGAGTGATTTTAGGTTGATTCTTTTTGCAGATGATTAATAGACAAATTCCTCACGTCCACCAATTTAGTTCAGAATTTTTGGCGTTCCATAAGTATTCGTTTGATACAGATTACTACAGACTGTTCTGTTTTTGACAGATTCTGTTTTTCTTGTGTTGTTTGCTTATTTTGATGAATCTATGGCTAGTATCGGGGGTATGAACCATAGAGAAGTTGTAATACAGTAGGTTTAACACCAATATAAATAAAGAATGAGTTCATTACAGTACCTTAAAGTGGTGGTTTGTTTTCTTATACTAACGGAGCTCATGAGATTTTCTGTTGAGTTTTGTGTTGTGAAGTTTTCAAGTTTTTGGGTAGAGATTAGATGGATTATGGAATAAGGAGTGGAAAGAGCCTAAGCTTGGGGATGCCCAAGGCAACCCAAGGTAAAATTCAAGGACAACCAAAAGCCTAAGCTTGGGGATGCCCCGGAAGGCATCCCCTCTTTCGTCTTCGTCTATCGGTAACTTTACTTGAGGCTATATTTTTATTCACCACATGATATGTGTTTTGCTTGGAGCGTCTTGTATGATTTGAGTCTTTGATTTTTAGTTTACCACAATCCTCCTTGCTGTACACACCTTTTGGGAGAGACACACATGGATCGGAATTTATTAGAATACTCTTTGTGCTTCACTTAAATCTTTTGAGCTGGATAATTTTGCTCTAGTGCTTCACTTATATCTTTTAGAGCACGGTGGTGGTTTTATTTTATAGAAATTATTGATCTCTCATTCTTCACTTATATTATTTTGAGAGTCCTATAAAACAGCATGGTAATTTTCTTTGGCTATAAAATTAGTCCTAATATGATGAACATCCAAGATGGGTATAATAAAAACTATCATATAAAGTGCATCGAATACTATGAGAAGTTTGATACTTGATAATTGTTTTGAGATATGAAGATGGTGATATTAGAGTCATGCTAAGTAGTTGTGAATTTGAGAAATACTTGTTCTAAAGTTTGTGATTCCCGTAGCATGCACGTATGGTGAACCGTTATGTGATGAAGTCGGAGCACGATTTATTTATTGATTGTCTTCCTTATGAGTGGCGGTCGGGGACGAGCGATGGTCTTTTCCTACCAATCTATCCCCCTAGGAACATGCATGTAGTACTTTGTTTCGATAACTAATAGATTTTTGCAATAAGTATGTGAGTTTTTTATGACTAATGTTGAGTCCATGGATTATACCGCGCACCTTTCGCCGGTATCATACACCCACCATATACCTTCCTCAAAACAGCCACCATACCTACCTATTATGGCATTTCCATAGCCATTCCGAGATATATTGCCATGCAACTTTCCACCGTTCCGTTTATTATGACACGTTTCATCATTGTCATATTGTTTTGCATGATCATGTAGTTGACATCGTATTTGTGGCAAAGCCACCTTCATAATTCTTTCATACATGTCACTCTTGATTCATTGCATATCCCGGTACATCGCCGGAGGCATTCACATAGAGTCATATTCTGTACTAAGTATTGAGTTGTAATTTTTGAGTTGTAAGTAAAGTGATGATCATCATTATTAGAGCATTGTCCCAAGTGAGGAAAGAATGATGGAGACTGTGATTCCCCCACAAGTCGGGATGAGACTCTGGACGAAAAATAAAAAACAAGAAGAAAAAAGAGGCCATAAAAAAAGAGAAACAAGCCCAAATAAAAAAATGAGAGAAAAAGAGAGAAGGGACAATGTTACTATCCTTTTACCACACTTGTGCTTCAAAGTAGCACCATGATCTTCATGATAGAAAGTCTCCTATGTTGTCACTTTCATATACTAGTGGGAATTTTACATTATAGAACTTGGCTTGTATATTCCAATGATGGGATTCCTCAAAATGCTCTAGGTCTTCGTAAGCAAGCGAGTTGGATGCACACCCACTTAGTTTCTTTTGTTGAGCCTTCATACACTTATAGCTCTAGTGCATCCGTTGCATGGCAATCCCTACTCACTCAAATGATATCTATTGATGGGCATCTCCATAGCCCGTTGATACGCCTAGTTGATGTGAGACTATCTTCTCCTTTTTTACTTCTCCACAACCACCCTTCTATTCCACATATAGTGCTATGTCCATGGCTCACGCTCATGTATTGCGTGAAGATTGAAAAAGTTTGAGAACATCAAAAGTATGAAACAATTGCTTGGCTTGTCATCGGGGTTGTGCATGAATTAAATATTTTGTGTGACGAAGATAGAGCATAGCCAGACTATATGATTTTGTAGGATAACTTTCTTTGGCCATGTTATTTTGAGAAGACATGATTGCTTTGTTAGTATGCTTGAAGTATTATTATTTTTATTTCAATATTAAACTTTTATCTTGAATCTTCCGGATCTGAACATTCATGCCACAATAAAGAAAATTACATTGAGAATTATGCTAGGTAGCATTGCACATCAAAAATTATGTTTTTATCATTTACCTACTCGAGGACGAGCATGAATTAAGCTTGGGGATGCTGGATACATCTCCAACGTATCTATAATTTTTGATTATTCCATGCTATTACATTATCTTTTTGGATGTTTAATGGGCTTTATTATGCACTTTTATAGTATTTTTGGGACTAACCTACTAACCAAAGGCCCAGTGCAAATTGCTGTTTTTTTTGCCTATTTCAATGTTTCGCAGAAAAGGAATATCAAACGGAATCCAAACGGAATGAAACCTTCGGGAGAGTTGTTTTTGGAACAAACGCAATTCAGAAGACTTGGAGTGGACGTCAAGGAAGCAACGAGGCAGCCACGAGGTAGGGAGGCGCGCCCAGGGGGGTAGGCACGCCCCCACCGTCGTGGGCCCCTCATGGCTCCACCGACCTACTTCTTTCGCCTATATATACTCATATACCATGAAAACATCTGAGAGCACCACGAAACCCTATTTCCACCACCGCAACCTTCTGTACCCGTCAGATCCCATCTTGGGGCCTTTTCCGGCGCTCCGTCGGAGGGGGAATCGATCACGGAGGGCTTCTACATCAACACCATAGCCTCTCCGATGATGTGTGAGTAGTTACCACAGACCTTCGGGTCCATAGTTATTAGCTAGATGGCTTCTTCTCTCCCTTTGGATCTTAATACAAAGTTCTCCTCGATTCTCTTGGAGATCTATTCGATGTTATTCTTTTTGTGGTGTGTTTGTCGAGATCCGATGAATTGTGGGTTTATGATCAAGATTATCTATGAACAATATTTGGTTCTTCTCTGAATTCTTATATGTATGATTTAATATCTTTGCAAGTCTCTTCGAATTATCAGTTTGGTTTGGCCTACTAGATAGATCTTTCTTGCAATGGGAGAAGTGCTTAGCTTTGGGTTCAATCTTGCGGTGTCCTTTCCCAGTGACAGCAGGGGCAGCAAGGCACATATTGTATTGTTGCCATCAAGGATAAAAAGATGGGGTTTATATCATATTGCTTGAGTTTATCCCTCTACATCATGTCATCTTTCCTAATGCGTTACTCTGTTCTTAAGAACTTAATACTCTAGATGCATGCTGGATAGCGGTCGATGTGTGAAGTAATAGTAGTAGATGCAGAATCGTTTCGGTCTACTTGTCGCGGACGTGATGCCTATATACATGATCATGCCTAGATATTCTCATAACTATGCGCTTTTCTATCAATTGCTCGACAGTAATTTGTTCACCCACCATAGATTATGCTATCTTGAGAAAAGCCACTAGTGAAACCTATGGCTCCCGGGTCTATTTTCCATCATATAAGTTTCCGATCTATTTTATTTTGCAATCTTTACTTTCCAATCTATATCATAAAAATACCAAAAATATTTATCTTATTATCTCTATCAGATCTCACTTTTGCAAGGGGCCGTGAAGGGATTGACAACCCCTTTATCGCGTTGGTTGCAAGGTTCTTATTTGTTTGTGCAGGTACAAGGCGACTTGCGTGTAACCTCCTACCGGATTGATACCTTGGTTCTCAAAAACTGAGGAAAATACTTACGCTACTTTGCTGCATCACCCTTTCCTCTTCAAGGGAAAACCAACGCATGCTCAAGAGGTAGCAAGCTCCCCGTTTATTTTTGATATGTTCCTAGAGAAAAACTATGTTGAAAGATGATAGTAGCAATGATACGGACTAGGTCCGTCATCTGAGGATTATCCACATTGCTGCACAGAAGAATTATGTCCTTGATGCACCGCTAGGTGACGGACCTATTGCGGGAGCAGATGCAGACGTTATGAACGTTTGGCAAGCTCGGTATGATAACTACTTGATAGTTTAATGCGCCATGCTTTACGGCTTAGAACCGGGACTTCAAAAACATTTTGAACGCCATGGAGCATATAAGATGTTCCAAGAGCTGAAATTGGTATTTTAGACTCATGCCGAGTCGAGAGGTATGAGGCCTCTGACAAGTACTTTGCCTACAAGATGGAGGAGAATAGCTCAACCAGTGAGCATGTGCTCAGATTGTCTGAGTACTAAAATAAGTTGAATCAAGTAGGAGTTAATCTTCCAGATAAAATAGTGATTGACAGAGTTCTCTAGTCACTATCACCAAGTTACTGGAACTTCGTGATGAACTATAATATGCAAGGGATGACGAAAATGATTCCCGAGCTCTTCGTGATGCTGAAATCAATGAAGATAGAAATCAAGAAAAGCATCAAATGTTGATGGTTGACAAGATCAAATGTTGATGGTTGACAAGACCACTAGTTTCAAGTAAAAGGGCAAGGGAAAGAAAGGGAACTTCAAGAAGAATGGCAAGCAAGTTGCCACTCCCATGAAGAATCCCAAAGCTAGACCCAAGCCTGAAACTGAGTGCTTCTACTGCGAAGGAAATGGTCACTGGAAGCGGAATTGCCCCAAATCCTTGGCGGATAAGAAGGATGGCAAAGTGAACAAAAGTATATATGATATACATGTTATTGATGTGTACTTTACTAGTGTTTATAGCAACCCCTCAGTATTTGATACTGGTTTAGTTGCTAAAGAGTAGTAACTAAAAATAGGAGTTGCAGAATGAACACAGACTAGTTACGGGCGAAGTGACGATGTGTGTTGGAAATGATTCCAAGGTTGATAAGATCACCATCACACACTCCCTCTACCTTCGAGATTAGTGTTGGACCAAAATAAATGTTATTTGGTGTTTGCATTGAGCATGAATATGATTGGATCATGTTTATTGAAATACAGTTATTCATTTAAGTCAAAGAATAATTGTTGTTCTGTTTACATGAATAAAACCTTCTATGGTCATACACTTAATATAAATGGTTTATTGAATCTCGATCATAATGATACACATATTCATAATATTGATGCCAAAAGATGCAAAGTTGATAATGATAGTGCAACATATTTGTGGCACTGTCGTTTAGGTCATATTGGTGTAAAGCGCATGAAGAAACTCCATGCTGATGGGCTTTTGCAATCACTTGATTATGAATCACATGATTCTTGCGAACCATGCCTCATGGGCAAGATGACTAAGACTCCGTTCTCCGGAACAATGGAGCGAGCAACAGACTTGTTGGAAATAATACATACTGATGTATGCGGTCCGATGAGTGTTGAGGCTTGTGGGGGTATCGCTATTTTCTAATCTTCACAGATGATTTGAGCAGATATGGGTATATCTACTTGATGAAACATAAGTCTGAAACATTTGAAAAGTTCAAAGAATTTCAGAGTGAAGTGGAAAATCATCGTAACAAGAAAATAATGTTTCTACGATCTGATCGCGGAGACGAATATTTGAGTTACGAGTTTGTTCTTCATTTGAAACAATGTGGAATAGTTTCGCAACTCACGCCACCCGGAACACCACAACATAATGGTGTGTCCGAACGTCATAACCGTACTTTATTAGATATGGTGCGATCTATGATGTCTCTTACTGATTTATCACTATCATTTTGGGGTTATGCATTAGAGACAACTGCATTCACGTTAAATAGGGCACCATTTAAAATCCATTGAGACGACACCATATGAACTATGGTTTGGCAAGAAACCCAAGTTGTCATTTCTTAAAGTTTGGGGTTGCGATGCTTATGTGAAAAAGTTTCAGCCTGATAATCTCAAACCCAAATCGGAGAAGTGCGTCTTCAAAGGATACCCAAAAGAAACTGTTGGGTACACCTTCTATCACAGATGCGAAGGCAAGATCTTTGGTGCTAAGAGTGGATCCTTTCTAGAGAAGGAGTTTCTATCGAAAGAAGTGAGTGGGAGGAAAGTAGAACTTGATGAGGTAATTGTACCTTCTCTCGAATTGGAAATTAGCTCATCACTGAAATCAGTTCCAGTGATGCCTACACCAATTAGTGAGGAAGTTAATAATGATGATCATGAAACTTCAGATCAAGTTACTACCGAACCTCGTAGGTCAACCAGAGTACGATCTGCACCAGAGTGGTACGGTAATCCTATTCTATAAGTCATGTTACTAGACCATGATGAACCTACAAACTATGAGGAAGCGATGATGAGCCCAGATTCCGACAGATGGCTTGAGGCCATGAAATCTGAGGTAGAATCCATGTATGAGAACAAAGTGTGGACTTTGGTGGAATTGCCCGATGATCGGCAAGCCATTGAGAATAAATACATCTTCAAGAGGAAGACGGACGCTGATAGTAATGTTGCTATCTACATAGCTCGACTTGTCGAAAAGGGTTTTTGACAAGTTCAAGATGTTGATTACGATGAGATTTTCTCACTCGTATCGATGCTTAAAGTCTGTCCGAATCATGTTAGCAATTGCCACATTTTATGAAATCTGACAAATGGATATCAAAACTGCATTCCTTAATGGATTTATTAAAGAAGAGTTGTATATGATACAACCAGAAGGTTTTTTCAATCCTAAAGGTGCTAACAAAATGTACAAACTCTAGCGATCCATGTATTGACTAGTGCAAGCATCTCGGAGTTGGAATATACGCTTTGATAAGTTGATCAAAGCATATAGTTTTATACAGACTTACCGTGAAGCCTGTATTTACAGGAAAGTGAGTGGGAGCACTACAACATTTCTGATAAGTATATGTGAATGACATATTGTTGATCGAAAATAATGTAGAATTTTTTGGATAGCATAAAGGAGTGTTTGAAAGGAGTTTTTCAAAGAAAGACATCGGTGAAGCTGCTTACATATTGAGCATCAAGATCTATAGAGATAGATTAAGACGCTTGATATATTTTTTCAATGAGTACATACCTTGACAAGATTTTTAAGTAGTTCAAAATGGAACAGTCAAAGAAGGAGTTCTTGCCTGTGTTGCAAGGTGTGATGTTGAGTAAAGACTCAAAACCTGACCACGGAAGAAAATAGAAAGAGAATGAAAAGTCATTCCCTATGCCTCAGCCATAGGTTCTATAAAGTATGCCATGCTATGTACCAGACCAATTGTATACCCTGCCCTGAGTTTGGCAAGGGAGTACAATTTTGATCTAGGAGTAGATCACTGGACAGCGGTCAAAATTATCCTTAGAGGACTAAGGAAATATTTCTCGGTTATGGAGGTGATAAAGAGTTCGTCGCAAAGAGTTACATTGATGCAAGCTTTTACACCGATCCGGATGACTCTGAGTCACAATTTGGATACATATTGAAAGTGGGAGCAATTAGCTAGAGTAGCTCCGTGCAGAGCATTGTAGACATAGAAATTTGCAAAATACATATGGATTTGAATGTTGCAGACCCGTAGACTAAAATTTATCTCACAAGCAAAACATGATCACACCTTAGTGCTCTCGGGTGTTAATCACATAGCGATGTGAACTACATCATTGACTCTAGTAAACCCTTTGAGTGTTGGTCACATGGTGATGTGAACTGTGGGTGTTAATCACATGGTGATGTGAACTATTGGTGTTAAATCACATGGCGATGTGAACTAGATTATTGACTCTAGTGCGAGTGGGAGACTGAAGAAAATATGCCCTAGAGGCAATAATAAAGTTGTTATTTATATTTCCTTATATCATGATAAATGTTTATTATTCATGCTAGAATTGTATTAACCGGAAACTTAGTACATGTGTGAATACATAGACAAACAGAGTGTCACTAGTATGCCTCTACTTGACTAGCTCGTTGAATCAAAGATGGTTAACTTACCTAGCCATAGACATGAGTTGTCATTTGATTAACGGGATCACATCATTAGAGAATGATGTGATTGACTTGACCCATTCCGTTAGCTTAGCACTTGATCGTTTAGTATGTTGCTATTGCTTTCTTCATGACTTATACATGTTCCTATGACTATGAGATTATGCAACTCCCGAATACCGGAGGAACACTTTGTGTGCTATCAAACGTCACAACGTAACTGGGTGATTATAAAGATGCTCTACAGGTGTCTGCAATGGTGTTTTTTGAGTTGGCATAGATCGAGATTAGGATTTGTCACTCCGATTGTCGGAGAGGTATCTCTGGGCCCTCTGGGTAATGCACATCACTATAAGCCTTGCAAGCAATGTGACTAATGAGTTAGTTGCGGGATGATGCATTACGGAACGAGTAAAGAGACTTGCCGGTAACTAGATTGAACTAGGTATTGAGATACAGATGATCGAATCTCGGACAATTAACATACTTATGACAAAGGGAACAACATATGTTGTTATGCGGTTTGACCGATAAAGATCTTCGTAGAATATGTAGGAACCAATATGAGCATCTAGGTTCCGCTATTGGTTATTGACCGGAGATGAGTCTCGGTCATGTCTACATAGTTCTCGAACCCGTAGGGTCCGCACGCTTAACGTTCCGTGACGTTCCGTGACGATCGGTATTATGAGTTTATGTGTTTTGATGTGCCAAAGGTTGTTCGGAGTCCCGGATATGATCACGGACACGACGAGGAGTCTCGAAATGGTCGAGACATAAAGATCGATATATTGGATGACTATGTTTGGACATCGGAATGGTTCCGGGTGAGTTCGGGCATTTACCGGAGTACCGGGAGGTTACCGGAACCCCCCGGGAAGTATATGAGCCTTATTGGGCCATAGTGGGAGAGAGGAGAAGGGAGCCTAGGAGGGGGCGCCCCCCCCCCCAAGCCCAATCCGAATTGGGTGGGGGGCCAGCCCCCCCCCCTTTCCTTCCTCCTTCCTCCCCCTTCCTTCCTCTCCTAGTCCAACTAGGGAAAGGGGGGAATCCTACTCCCGGTGGGACTAGGACTCCTCCAGGGCGCGCCATAGAGGGACGGCCCTCCCCCCCTCCTCCACTCCTTTATATGCGGGGGAGGGGAGCACCCCATACACACACAAGTTGATCATTGTCTTAACCGTGTGCGGTGCCCCCCTCCACCATAATCCACCTCGATTATATCGTCGTAGTGCTTAGGCGAAGCCCTGCACCGGTAGCTTCATCATCACCGTCATCACGCCGTCGTGCTGACGAAGCTCTCCCTCGACACTCAGCTGGATCGGGAGTTCGTGGGACGTCACCGAGCTGAACGTGTGCAGATCGCGGAGGTGCCGTACTTTCGGTACTAGGATCGGTCGGATCGTGAAGACGTACGACTACATCAACCGTGTTGTCATAACGCTTCCGCTTTTGGTCTACGAGGGTACGTAGACAACACTCTCCCCTCTCGTTGCTATGCATCACCTAGATGGATCTTGCGTGTGCGTAGGATTTTTTTTGAAATTACTGTGTTCCCCAACAGTCCGGGCATGGTTGGTGGCTCCGAGGGCCTTGGTCGGTGCAGATCATGGTTGCCGAGATGGCGAACGCGAGGTTGGCTGCCTGGGTGGCCCACGCGCTCGACGGCGAGATTCGGCAGGCCGCGTTTGTTCGAGGGAGGGGATGGAGGCGGCCGCAGGGAGGCGACTGGCACTCACACTTGGGGAGGGAGGCGGCCAACGCTGGGGGAGGGAGATGGTCAGCGCTGGGGAAAGGGACGCGACGGCGCACTGTGGCGGCAGTAGGTGCTCGTGGAGGAAGGAGAGATGCGGGAGCGGGGGCGGCGGCGGCGTAGAACTCTAGACAAAAGATCGAAGCCGGTAGAGGGAGGAGTGGCGGCGTCCTGATGATCCACGACGGCCGCGTCTTGGTGATCCGCTTCGACGGCGACAGTCGCCGGGTCGCGGCGTCGTCTCTCCAGATCGGCGGCGGCGTCTGCGGCTGCGTGACGAGGAGTAGCAGCTTGGGATCTCTAGGACGATAGGAGTGTTTATTTTGCGGGGTGTTTTTTTTTGTTGCATGGGATGGGGTGGGGGGAGGGGACGAAAAAAGACCGGAAAAATAAACCGGACGAAAGTGATGAGACAAAAAAACCTAAACGCAATTCTACCAAGTGCTCCATTAAAAATAGAGATCATAAAATTACCTATAACTTTCCAACATAACGTCTGTTTTGCTAGTACTCCTACATGCAGCCAGCAAAATATTAACTTGTGTTTTGCTAGTACATTCGGCGAGGAACATATGATTACAAACTGCATGCAATCCAACATCTCATCTAGCTGATTTACGTGCAACATATTAGTACATGATACATGCACGTACACGCTCACATGCATTTACTAATTAGTAATGCAGCTGGGTAATCACCAACTCGCTGATTAGCACTGGAACAATTTCCCCACGCGGACCGTGGTGCCAATTGGATAGAGAACACATTCTTCCTCTTTACCTAACAACGATTGATAAAAGCGCCAGCTTTCAGACCCAGCGATGATAAAAGCACAGCCGACCGACGGTGCCATCCATTTTGGAAAAACTCGACGCCTGACTTTGACGCCTTTTCACCAGTCCCCACTCACCAGACCCATCCGGCCAAGCTTCACCAACCCCCGGCTCCGAGCCCTATTTATAGCCCTCACTTCTGCTCTCCATGAAACCAAGCAGCCCTGCGCCATTACAAGACTCACAGATTACATCATTTGCACCGGCTGTACTAGCTTGATCATCACAATAATGGCCTCCACCAACAGCTGGACCCACGAGATCGAGTCGGCGGTCACCGCACCGCGCCTCTTCCGCGCTGGCGTCATGGACTGGCACACCCTGGCTCCCAAGCTCGCGCCGCAAATTGTTGCCAGTGCCCACCCTGTTGAGGGAGAAGGCGGTGTCGGCAGCGTCAGGCAGTTCAACTTCACCTCAGGTATGCATCACAGACAACTGCAGTCTGGTATACACATGGTAAAAGCATAACACAGAGTTGATCTTGCAGCCATGCCCTTCAACCTCATGAAGGAGAGGCTCGAGTTCATTGACGCAGATAAGTGCGAGTGCAAGTCGACTCTTATCGAGGGCGGTGGCATCGGCACGGCAATCGAGACAGCCACTTCGCACATCAAGGTGGAGCCGGCAGCAAACGGTGGGAGCGTAGTGAAGGTGGAATCGACATACAAGATGCTTCCAGGCGTGGAGGTGAATGATGAGATTACCAAGGCCAAGGATTCTGTCACGGCCATCTTCAAGGCCGCCGAGGCCTACCTCATCGCCAACCCAGACGCCTACAACTAAATCAGTTGAGAGGGATTAAATATGATTATGTTCTCCCTGGTTTGATTTTTGTGTGCTTTATTCCTGAATAATAAGGCTGCTCCAATCTCCAAGTAGTGATGCGAGAGCACTAAGCAGAGTGTGGACCTGAGAAGTTTAAAAGTTGTGTATTTGTAACTATCAAAGGGAGCTGTTGTTTGATGATATTGCTGCTTGCTTATGTATATCAGTTTTGCTAGAACTCATCTAGATGAGATTTAATTTGGTCTCATTCACCTTTTATAGCCATTGAATGTGATGCTATAAGATGCGTGTGTGCTGACGTGGGTTGTATCCGTTCTTGTTTTCTAAGTGAATGAGACCAAATTACGTCTCATCTAGATGAGTTCTAGGTACTCCCTAGGTATATTCCTCATGATTTTGTATGGGAATAAAAGGAAGTATGTGAAACACATAAAAGGAAATGAAAGTTTATGGGCCAAGGAAGTCTTATGTTTGATCGAGTGAATATAATTTCTTTTGCTCTTTTCAAATATAGGAAGAAACAACTTGAATGTATATGTTATTTTATTTTTGCCATTACTTTTTGCCAAGGCCCTCTATTAGGCCCATGCAGTTTCTTTGGTTGTAGCTTTGCTGACGACTCATCATTTCCTCTCACAGCGAGCGACTCAGAAGCCATGGGACGCCACCTACATCTCCAACCCTCTCGCTGCCACCTGGGAGTTTCAGGCGATGGGGATGGCAAGCTGTAGCAGATCGGAGTTGGTGCCAACTGCGGATGTGCGGTCAGGTGACGACGGTGTTAGACCTGCGGTGCTTAACAACAATGCTGCATGTGCCAACGATGTCCGAAGGTCCCCCGAGACATGGTCCTAGATGGCGGCGGGCTGACTTTTGGTTCGGCTTTGGCGTAAAACAACATTGGACTCTTGGATTAGGCCAGTAAGGTTGAGCCCAAGGGAGTTGGCCAAGACGGTGATGACTCCTCCGCAGGTGATGACGCCTTACGTCTGGTTTGCTTGGTGGGTGAGGTGAAGTAGAAGAATTGCGTCTAAGTTTGGCATGACGCCGATATTGGGGTTTGCGGCCTTCCCAAGGGTGAGCATATCTTCTTCCTTAACCTTTTAACATAATACAAACATAGATGCCCATATATACGCACATACACTCACCCTATGAACACATGAACACACACGGTATCCCTATGAGCACCTCCAAGATATTTATCCGACACAACATCTTAAGATTGATAAAGTCACCACGGGCGTCTTCATAGTCGAAGGGAACGTCTCCTCCCAGCAAACCAACATCGTTGGAAAGCCTGCAATAAATCCCAAAAATGCAAGCACCAATACTAAGTCTAGGACTTGAACCCAGATGGACTGGTTTCCCCACAAGGAACTTAACCACTGATCTCTCAGTTCGCTCTTCATTAATTTTTTGATACTTCTCCAGATGCATGCAACATGTTAGTGATAACATAATAGAAATATTGGATAGTCGCACACTCAATGCAACTGGCCCTATGCTTATGGCCTTCAAAACTCATCTCCTCGAATAAATGTGCTGGAGGCAGGTGTAGCACATCGTGGGACGTAACGACCGTGGCCGTCATTGTTGGTGAAACCAAAGTGAGTGCACCCCTAGGTTAAGGACATGTCAGAGCTTTTTTCCATGAGACGAAAAGTAATCTGGTCTTCGTTGCTCGTGGGATTAAGCCTGAAGCGTCTAGACTTCCGGAGCAGGGCAAAAACCCTAACCGACCCACACCTAAAAACGAAGCAATATCCCTCCCACCGTCAAGGCCGGGGTCAACCATGCCTCCATGGCCCTAAAGGCCACATGAGACAAGGAACCGATGAAAGCGCCGACATGAGGTAGGAAAAGCTAATCACTTGTGCGCCCAAGTCATGAGATGAAGTGGTAGATTCTTAGGCCTACTCAATGACCCTTTCATTTACTAGTTTTTAAATGAATTTAGGGACTGGCATGACAAGATTCGCCTTTTTATTGACCTTCAGTTAGATCTGTGGTTGCAAACAATTTTTTGTTCGAAGGAAACGGCAAACTCTTTTCCTCCTTCATAGTTAATGGACATAAAGACAAGCACCAAAGAGCCTACCCACATCTCAAATGCAACCCATCTAAGGGCATCTCCAACAGCAAACATCAAACAGACTCCTCTATTTGTCCAAACAAGTTCATTGACAGTCGGCGAGGCGCTGGCCATCCAAAGGTAGCCCCCAAAAGACCCCTACTTGTATGCCCCTCCTCTCTTTTTTTGAATTCATATTTCACCTAACATTGTAATAATTCTAAGATTAATATTAGAATGCAACAATAATTCAAATAATAAATATTTCAATGCAACAATAGTTCAAATATAAATATTCAATCCAAATATAAAGTTTCCAAATAACATAGTTCAATTTATTCAACACTTGATATCCTGGCGTTGAACCCTTGGATCTGAGAACATGCTTCTTCGCCTTCTCCATTTCTTCAAGACGCCATCATTATCGCCGTTTCATTGTCTTCCCCCTCATCATGTGACGAAGAAGAACCCATGAACTCCTCCTTGTAAAAGTACTCCTTGTCTAGACCCATCGTGTTTGCCTGATACTATACAACGAAGACGTGGAAAAATGAATTATGGAATTTGACCAAACACTTGTCGTGCCATGTGTCCGACATGGACGACAACGGTTGGGGTAGATGGTACAAGGGCGAGTGCTGTACCAGATACAATGCAAGGTCCTTGCTTAGTTGCTTGAAAAATAGACCAAGTTTTGTTCAGCATTAGTTTTTGTTTTTATAGTAGACGTGCCTAAGTGCTATACAAATAAAAAGCATGAATGCTTAAAATCCATTTTCACAGGCATCTCTCTAATCAGCTTGCATTGTACATGGTCAAAGATGATAAAGCGTGATATACAATGGTTTTGCATTTAAAAAAAAAAAGGGACAATAACGTGTTTTGCCAGCACATGCGGCGAGCAGAATATGTTACAAACGAATGCGACCCAGCATCTCAACTAGCTGATTTACGTGTAATGATACATGTACACGCTCACAGGCATTTGTTAATGGGTAATGCAGCTGGCTAATCACCACGCAGACCCTGGTGCCAATTGGGGAGAGAACACATTCTTCCAGTTTAATTAAAGATTGACAAAAAAAAGACAAAAGCGCGAGCTTTCAGACCAACAATGATAACGAGCCTCGCCGACAGACGGTGCCATCCATTTTGGAAAAACTCGACGCCTGGCTTTGGCGCCTTCACCAGTCTCCACTCACCAGACCCATCCAGCCAAGCTTCACCAACCCCTCGGTTTCGAGCCAATATTTATAGTGCTCACCTCTGCTCTCTAGGAAACCAAGCAGCCTGCGCCACTACAACAGTCACAGGCTCACATCTCACCTCATCAGCACCGGCTGTACTAGCTTGATCATCATAGCAATGGCCTCCACCAATAGCTGGGTCCATGAGATTGAGTCGTCGGTCGCTGCATCGCGCCTCTTCCGCGCCGGTGTCATGGACTGGCACACCCTGGCCCCCAAGCTCGCACCGTAGATGGTCGCCAGCGCCCACCCCGTTGAGGGAGAAGGCGGCATTGGCAGTGTAAGGCAGTTCAACTTCACCTCAGGTATGCATCACAAACAATTCATGTCACCTGCAAAGTGATACACATGGTCAAAGCATAAAACACAGTTGATCTTGCAGCCATGCCCTTCGACCTCATGAAGGAGAGGCTCGAGTTCATTGATGTGGACAAATGTGAGTGCAAGTCGACCCTCATCGAGGGTGGTGGCATTGGCACAGCGATCGAGACGGCCACGTCGCACATCAAGGTGGAGGTGGCAGCCAACGGCGGGAGCGTGGTGAAGGTGGAATCGACGTACAAGCTGCTGCTAGGCGTGGAGGTGAATGATGAGATTACCAAGGCCAAGGATTCTGTCACGACCATCTTCAAGGCCGCCGAGGCCTACCTTATCGCCAACCCAGACGCCTACAACTAAATCATTTGAAAGGGATATATGATTATGTTGTCCCTGATTTGATTTTTGTGTGCGTTCTTCCTGATCTAATAAAGCTGCTCCAACCTCCAAGTAGTGACGCGAGCGAACTGAGCACGGTGTGGACTTGAAAAGTTTAAACTGTGTGTATTTGTAACTATCAAAGGGTGCTGTTGTTTGATGATGTTGCTGCTTGCTTATGTATATTCCTCATGATTTTGTATGTGAATAAAAGAAAGTATGTGAAACACATAAAAGGAAGTGGAAGTTTATGGGCCAAGAAAGTCGTATGTTTGCTCGAGTTAATATAATTTCCTTCTCAAATATAGGAAGAAACAGTTTGAATGTATATGTTATTTTATTTTATTTTTCCATCAATTTTTTTGCCAAGTCCCTCTATTAGGCCCATGCAGTTTCTTCAGTTGTAGCTTTGCTGACGACTCGTCCTTTCCTTTCGAGACGAGCGACTCAGAAGCCCTGGCCGCCGCCTATAGATGGCAACTGCGGATGTGCGGTCAGGCGACGGTGGTTCTAGACCTGCGGCGCTGAACAACAATGCTGCGTGCCAACGGCGTCTGGAGGTCCCCCAAGACAGTGTCCTCGATGGCGGCGGGCTGACTTTTGGTTTGATTTTCGCGTAAAACAACATTGGACTCTTCATTTAGACTGGGTTTATGGAGTCTTTGTGTGTTGATCGGAGCTGTGAGGGGACGCGGCGACGTTGCTACAATTTAGGAATAATGTCTCCCTGTCATATCCCCGTTTCATCGGTGCGCTTAGTGTCGATGGAGGGCGTGTGGAGGTGTGTCTTCAACGGATCTTTGTGGAACTGGTCGGCTTTGGCCCCAGTGGGTTCCTCTGTATTCGGTTGGTGTTCGTGGTCTTTGGAGTTTATACATGCTTGTTTGAGCGTTTTCATCTCCAGAACGGGTTTGGGTGGGTCCAGGCTGCCGGAGTCAGACAGAGAGGACGCCCTAACTTATCGGTCTTGAAGATTCTGGCCCAAATTAGGGGTCCGCGTCCTAAAAGTGCTAGAACAGTCAAGTCCAAACATCTGGGGCCGAAATGAAGGTCTGCGTTGGAGATGCCCTGACCATCTCTTGCATAAAACTCTGACTAGAACAGAGCAAGGCCACCGGTTAGTTGCTTAAAAAATAAACCATGTTTTGTTGAACATCCTTTTTTTTTATAGTAGACGTGCCTAAGTGCTATACAAATATAAAGCATCAATGCTTAAAACAATCAGGCGTCTCTTTAATTAATTCGCTTGCATTGTACTTCCTCTGTAAAGAAATATAAAAGCGTTTAGATCACTACTTTAATGATCTATAAACACTTATATTTCTTTATGGAGGTAGTACATGGTCAAAGATGATAAAGCGTGATATGCAATGGTTTTGCATTAAAAAACAATAACGTGTGTTTTGCCCGCACACGCGGCGAGCAAAATATCGTTACAAACGAACGCAACCCAGCATCTCAACCAGCTGATTTACGTGTAATGATACATGTACACGCTCGCATGCATTTGTTAATGGGTAACCGAGCTGGCTAATAATTAATCACCTACTAGCACTAGAACAATTTTCCCACGCGGACCGTGGTGCCAATTGGATAGAGAACACATTTCTTCTCCTAACTAAAGATTGACAAGCGCTTAAAAATAACACTAAAGAATGACACAAGCGCGAGCTTTCAAACCCAGCAATGATAAAAGGTTAGCCGACCGACGGTGCCATCCAATTTGGAACAACTCTTTGGCGCCTTCACCAATCTCCACTCACCAAACCCATTCGGGCCAAGCTTCACCAACCCAGCTCCTTGCTCCTATTTATAGCGCTCACTTCTGCTCTCCAAGAAATCAAGCAGCTCTACGCAATTACAACAGTCGCAGCTCACATCATTTGCGCCGGTTGTACTTGTACTAGCTTGATCATCATAGCAATGGCCTCCACCAACAGTTGGACCCACGAGATCGAGTCGCCGGTCGCTGCACCGCGCCTTTTCCGTGCCGGTGTCATGGACTGGCACACCCTGGCCCCCAAGCTTGCGCCACAGATCGTCGCCAGTGCCCACCCCGTTGAGGGAGAAGGCGGCATCGGCAGTGTCAGGCAGTTCAACTTCACCTCAGGTACGCATCATATACAACTCATATCACCTGCAGTCTGGTACACATGGTCAAAGCATAACACAGAGTTGATCTTGCAGCCATGCCCTTCAACCTCATGAAGGAGAGGCTCGAGTTCATTGACGCGGAGAAGTGCGAGTGCAAGTCGGCCCTCATCGAGGGCGGTGGCATCGGCACAGCGATCGAGACGGCCACGTCGCACATTAAGGTGGAGCTGGCAGCAAACGGCGGGAGCGTGGTGAAGGTGGAATCGACATACAAGCTGCTGCCAGGCGTGGAGGTGAAGGATGAGATCACCAAGGCCAAGGACTCTGTCACGGCCATCTTCAAGGCCGCTGAGGCCTACCTTATCGCCAACCCGGATTCCTACAACTAAATCAGTTGAGAGGAATCATACATGATTATGCTGTCCCTAGTTTGATTTTTGTGTGCTTTCTTCCCGTCTAATAAAGCTGCTACAACGGTCCAGCCTCCAAGTACTGACGCGAGAGCAGTGAACATAGTATGGACTTGAGAAGTTTAAAAGTTGTGTATTTGTAACTATCAAAGTTTGCTGTTTGTTTGATGATGTTGCTGCTTTTTTTTGGTATATTCCTCATGATTTTGTACTGGAATAAAGGAAGTATTGAAACACATAAAGAACTTGTATATATATTTCGAATTGGAAGTTTATTGGCCGAGAAAGTCTTATGTTTGCTCGACTAAACATAATTTCATTTGCTCTTTTCAGATATGGAAGAGACAGCCCGTTGAATGTATATGCCATTTGCTCTTATTATTGACATATCTTTTTTCGGCAAGTGTCTCTATTAACACATGTAGCTTCTCCTGCTGTAGCTTTGTTAATGTTTCAACTTCCAAGCTGTAAGAGTTCAGCCAAGGCTCAGGTTTCTCCTGAGGAACAAGGCTTAGAGATTGGCAAAACATAACTCTCTCCATTCATTTATCTACGGTGTATAACTTTTGGCACGTTGACCAAGGCACGAAGTTATGAAGCCCTTGGAATGAAATTACACTTGATTATTTAGGACCAAGGCACAAAATTATGGAACACTTCGAATGAAATTTTGGCACAGTGACCAAGGCACGAAATTATGGAGCACTTCGAATGAAATTATAATTGATTATTTAGGTGGTTAGCAGACCTTATCCAGCGATTTGAGCACATGTGCAGCTGCTTTACATGGCCCATGGAACGGTCCTAAGAAATCAGCAGCAAATGAGAAATGAAAACAGCTTGAACCTCTGACGCGAAAACGAGAAGAAACACATCAAAAGAATGAAAAGAAAAACTGGAAGGAACCAGCAGGGCACCAACACTATGCAACTTTAAAAATTCATTTTTCGTGTACACAGGTAGTCGGATCCTTAATCCACCATGCTCTTTTCCCTTCTTCCAGGATGTATACATAAAAAAAACGATGGCCGGTCCAGACTTGCATTCAACACCAAATTGGGATTCAATCGAGGAGAGCGAGAACTCGCCATCTGATCTTGGGTATGACTTATGACTGGATCGCTTCCCACAACTCCGAGGAAGGTATGTTATTTGTGCGATAGGACCGCATGCTGGGCCAAGGTGCAGGCGGGTGCGGACGAGCGCAAGGCCAAGACCCCGGCGGACGCGGCCACACAATGGATGTCATGCAATCTTTACATGTATTGTACAAACTGTTATCTTCAATTGTATGCATCAAACAAAAGTCTCAGATCAAGCCTTGTGTTGCCGACGTTATTTGCATTCAACATTTTTCCTTCAACTGTATGCATCATGATTTTCGAAATTTTGTTGAGCCTTGACTTGTGTGCATGACGATTTATGCATAGTTTGATCACCAAGACGCGACAGACGCGTCCATGCAATGGATGCCATGCAGTGCAAGCTGTGTTTTGATTTTCGGTTTGAGCTTTTTTTTCGGCCTAGGCAGAGATGGCCGAATTTCGGCTGTTTTCAAAAATTTCGACTGAAATTTGAACAAATTTTGACTGCAATTTGACTTAAATTCGACCAAATTTGACCAATTTCGGCCTAAAGATACTTTCCGCCCCAGGCTGAGATGGCCGAAATCCGTTTTTTCCAGCCGAAAATCGAAACACAGAGTGCAAGCTGCTAGCGAATCCACTAGCCAAGTGGTGGCCGATGTCCAACATCTGAACGGGGACCTTCTCACGGATCTCACGAACAAGTAGGAAGACTTTATGTCGAGGGGTGCTCTAGCTTTGTACCACCAAAGCTCGTATCGATCTCTTCAACGACGAACGTGTTCTCTTCGATTATCGTGTGAAGTCTTCGTGGAGATTGTCGTCTTCCCCTGCCATCTCGCGAAGATTGTCCCAGGTGACCATGGAGTTGATGCAGTAGGTACTCTGTCCCGACACGACTCTAGCCACGGAGAGTAAATGTGATCGCTTAAAGGATAAGTTGTCAGTTTGCACGTGGGCCTAGGACATGATCACAGTGCACAAGATGTTTCCCTTGGGTGTGCGTGCGTTGCACTGCTCCCAGGGCCTTGCCTCAGGATTGGCCGTTGCGGACGCCGGGGATGCCTATGATGCCACATGTGGTCGTCATCGCTTGAGCTTGGCTGGACACGGTTGATCACGTCCGGTGCTCACGAAGTGGCAATGCAACTACAGTGATGTTCCATCTTCTCTAAATGACAGCGAAATGGTGCGACGAGCCCTACCGACAGCGGTAACCCGTGCATCCGTGTGGACTTGAACATAGATGTTGATCCGGAGAGTGATTGTGAAGTACAAACAAAATTGGGTGTTGTTATGTTATGCTCCAAATTCAAGTATAAAGATAAAGGCTAACTTCTGACGAGCGAGCGAGCGTGCCCCGTCACTGGTAGGCATAAGCAGAATGGGCTGATCTTGCGCCGTACAAGCCACCACCCTTGCATGCGCCATGCATGCAATAGCCGCCTCCATCCTTTCATGCAAATATGATCGGTGGTTAGTTTGTTAGCGCTTGTATTTCCTCTCTCTTGATGTACTCTCATATATATCTGTATTGCTCCGAGGGAAAGAATATAACATGTGCTTGAGCTCACTCTTGTAATGTAACATGGTTTTTTGTTCAAATCTTCTCGCTTCCGCTATGTCCGAGGAGTCCCCGCCCGCCGCGGCTTCCGTGCCGATGAACTCCTCCCTCCCCACGGCCTCCTCTCCTCTCCAGATCACCATTCTTCCTCTCCCCTATAGATCGCACCACCTCTCCCCAGCCACTTTCCGTCACCGGTTCAGGCCCATGCTGCTCGTGTCAAGGGGGGCAAACATACATCATCACGTGTGTGTCCAGTTGGACATGAAGGGCGTCAACTACTCCACCTGGTGTGGTCTCATGGAGGAGACTTTCGACCAGTATGATGTCAACAACCACGTCTCTCCCGACTTCGATGATCAGCGCGGTGACCCTTCATGGAAGATCATCAACAAGGCGTGAAGAACTGGTTCTACAACACCATGAGCACGGACCTCCTCAGCTTCGTCATGGATCTGCAGCCGTTGCATTCGAGCTCTGGTTGTCCCTCGAGGCCTTCTTCCTCAACAACCGACGCTCGCGCCAGATCTATCTGAAGACGGAGCTCTACGGTGTTCGACAAGGCGACTCCTCCATCACTGGTTTTTGCGCACAGACTGTCGTCGGCGCATTGCGTAATGTGGGCAAGCCCCTGGACGACAACGAGCTGGTGATCTAGCTCCTCTGAGGCATCAGTCGGGACCATCATCAAATGACCGCCAAGATCATTGAAAAGTCTGCCACTCCCATCACGTTCCATGGAACCCATTTCGGCTCGCCAAAGGCCACGACAAACATGACGGGAGTGGTAGATTTTTCAACGATCTTGATAGTCATTTGATGATAGTCTCAATTGATGCCGTAGAGGAGCTAGATCACCAGCTCGACCACATTCTGCAACTTGTCGGGGACCATCTTGAGGCGGGCGCAAAAGCCGAAGATGGAGGAGTCGCCTTGTCGAACACCGTAGAGCTCGGTCTTTAGATAGATCTGGTGCGAGCGCTGGTTATTGAGGAAGAGGGCCTCGAGGGATGACCAGAGCTTGAAGGAGGTGTCTTGCCAATCCATGACAAAGCCGAGGAGGTCCATGCTCATGGTGTTGTAGAACCACTTCTTCATGGCCTTGTTGACGATTTTCCACAACGGGTCACCGCAGCGGTCATCCAAGTCGGGAGAGACTTGGTCGTTGACATCGTACTGGTCGAAACTCGAAAGTCTCCTCCATGAGACCATGCCAAGCCAAGAGGAGTAGTTGACGCCCTTCATGTCCAACTGGACATGCACGTGATGATGGATGTTGTCCCTCTCGATATGAGCAGCATGGGCCTGGGCCGATGATGGAAAGTGGCTGGGGAGAGGTGGTGCAGTCTGTAGGGGGAGAGGAGCAACGTCGATCTGTAGAGGAGAGGAGACCATGGGGAAGGGAGGAGTTCACCAGCACGGTGGCCACGGTAGGCGGGGACTCCTCAGACATAGTGGAAGTGAGAAGACTGGATCAAAAAGTTGATACGATGTTAGATTACAAGAGTGAGCTCAAGCACAGGTTATATTCTTACTCTCGGGCAGGGGCGGAGCCAGGATTTGGACATGAGGGGGGCGAAGAACGTATATGCTGGGTAACAGAAAAAAAAGCTACATTTTTATCAATGGATTTGCACTCTCACATATGTTTGAGATGGAAGCAATGGACTTGAAAAAGGGAATCCATTTTTCTTGTATTCTTTCTCGTCACCTTTCAATCATTGAAAAATTAAACAGAAGAGCGACACTAGATTTCTAAATTAGAATCTGCCTTATCAGATTAGTAAATTAAACTATTTTCTTCAAAGGAAGAAAAATTTACCAAAATTACAGTACAGCGGTGACATACCTTGATTCCTTGAAGTTGAATTTGATTTGTTGTTGTATGATACTGGTAAAGCACACGAGCAGTCGTTGTCTCGTGGACTCTGATGGATTCAATCACCGCGAAGTGGACTGCCCTCTGCCGGTCTTCCCTATCGAGAAGCGAGGGGCAGCGGCGCAGGGCGATACGGAACCTCCAGAACGCCACGAACGAAATTACGAGGAGGGTAGATCGATAGGAAAGTAACTGCTCGATCTCACGGCTGATCTTTTCCGACGTCTACAACTAGCGATCAAGGCTCAAGCGGTGCTTTCCCATGTTTGGGCCTTTGGGGTAGAAAGTTGCCACGTTGGGCCATAATCAATTTAGCTTTAAACGACAAATGGAAATACACTTTATACATACAAATTCAAACTACTGGTAGAACTAGCACGTACTAGTAACGAGATATTATAGGGGGGCGACGCGATGGGGGGTGTCTAACCCCTGCTCGCACCCCCAGTCTCCGCCCATGTTCTCGGGGCAGTGTATATATCGATCTACCCTCCTCGTATATATATAGGGGATAGTTACCTCACATGTCTCATATACTACCATGTGGTAGTATATATTCTACTTTAACATTTTAAGTATGTTCATATAATATATATAAGATATTTTAAAGTGAGTTACATGAAAAAATTGTAAGTTGACCCATGATTTTTATTATATTTGTGAAATACGTACATATTTGTACGTAAAAAGGAGCATACTCAAAATATGATATATACTACCAAAAAAGTAGTATATATAGTACCTAAACATTCTTATATACTACATACTACGCGTCCATACTCTCCGATTTGATAAATACTACATACAACATATAAAACTCAAGTGGTGGTAACTACCACTGATGGTAGCTA
>NC_057814.1:115781107-115791608 GCF_018294505.1 Triticum aestivum
TGGTGAATCCTACCTAGTTCGTGTATCCGTGTAGCCGTTCCGTTTCAACCCCACGATCTCAATCCCGAGCATCACGTGCAGCCTAGGGACTAATTACGTTTAGACGCCCGCTTTGTAATCTAACAACCATCTTACTTCACAGAAAACCCCCAAAACCTTTTACCCAAGAGTAGCCCGACTGCTTCTGCGCGTCTTCCGCCGCCGCCGTCATGTGCTCCGATTTCCGTCGACTCGATCCCGACGTCGTCCGGCACCCACGAGAGGCAGGTACCGTCCCAGTCTTGTACATGCTTGTCTGATCCCACGTTAACATGAACCTGACAACCATCGGCAAACACCGTACGCATCAGTCTGTTGTGCATGTACTTCTCTACGTAGACCTATCTCCCCTATAACTGGTAATACTTTGCTGCAGCGGCAACTACCGATGAGCAACTAGCAAGTACAACGATGTCATTTGCAATCAGCGACACGGAGGGCATCAAAAGTTTCAGGTAAAACTACACACAAATTCAGTCCATGTGTATACACGTGTGAGTGTAGGTTGAAAGGCTAATCATGTGGCCATGTGTGCAGCAGTATCGATCCAATCAATAACGTTCAAATGCATATGAGCCATGGAGGACTTAGTACACCCCAAAAGAACACTGACGTACCCCTCTTTGTAAGTTCAGTTTGCACTAACAATTGAAACTATGCATGAAGTGCTTATTCTGGTTTATTCCTGACATTGCAGTCTTCATCTTTTACACCTGAATGTGATGAGCACTTGAAGCCTAAAGTGGGTATGGCATTTGAAGGACTCGAGGCAGTAGAGAAATTCTACAAGGCATATGCACATGAATCAGGTTTTGGTGTTCGAATCGGACAACAGAAAAAGATTGATAATAAGGTGGTCCGGACTACGCGTTTCATGTGTAATAGGGAAGGATTCAAGTCAAAAGATAGTAAGGAGATAGATGACCCCTTGAAGAAGAGGCGTAAGCAGACAAATACGCGATGCGGTTGTGATGCCCATATCTTTGTTAGACTTTGTGGGGATAACACCTACAAGATAGACTCATGGGTTGAGCACCACGTTCATGGTCTTGTATCACCTGATAAGCGTCATTTGATCAGATCGAATCGTACAGTTAGTGAGAGGGCAAAGAATACTTGATACACATGTCATAAGGCAAGCATTGGAACCTCTCAAGCATATAGGCTCCTGCAAGTTAGCGAGGGCGGAATTCCGAATGTTGGCTGCTCAAAGAGGGACTTGCAGAATTACTACCAAGCACTCAGGTATAAAATCAGAGATGCAGATGCTCAAATGTTTGTGGCCCAATTAGCTAGAAAGCAGGAAGTGAATTCAGCATTTTTCTATGATTTTGATGTGAATGATGAGGGGAAGCTAATGCGTGTGTTTTGGGCGGATGCCACGGGCAGGAAGAACTATAGTCACTTTGGTGATGTCATATCCTTTGATTCTACATACACCACTAATCAGTACAACATGATATTTGCACCATTTACTGGGGTTAATCATCACTTACAAAGTGTATTTTTTGCTGCTGCATTCTTATCAAATGAGAAGGATGAGTCATACATTTGGTTATTTGAGACCTTCTTAATTGCAATGGGAGGGATAGCACCTAGACTCATCATAACCGATGAAGCCACTAGCATCAAGAATGGTATTGACGAAGTTCTTCCAACAACCGTTCATAGGTTGTGCATGTGGCATATAATGGAAAAGGTTCCTGAAAAAGTTGGACCTGTGATTAGAGAAGATTCTGAATTTTGGACGAGATTGAACTCATGTGTTTGGGGTTCGGAAACTTCAATAGAGTTTGAGTCACAATGGAATTCCATCATTACAGATTTTGGGTTGGAGGAAAATGAGTGGTTGAGTAAAAGGTTTAGCATTCGAGATAAATGGATACCGGCGTACTTTATGGATATATCTCTAGCGGGCATTCTCCGAACCACTTCAAGATCAAAAAGTGCAAATTCCTTTTTTAACCGCTTCATTCATCGAAGGCTTGCTTTTGT
This sequence comes from Triticum aestivum, assembly GCF_018294505.1. Lineage (NCBI taxonomy): Eukaryota > Viridiplantae > Streptophyta > Magnoliopsida > Poales > Poaceae > Triticum > Triticum aestivum. The sequence continues at coordinate 115,783,142 of NC_057814.1, forward strand.
TGAGTTTTGGCTTAGGTTTGACACAGCTTTAGAATGTCAACGTGAGGAAGAATTAATGGCAGACAACAGAAGCATACATACCACCCCACAACTATTTATGCCATGGACAATGGAGAAACAAGGTAGTGAGGTATTCACATATGAGGTGTTCGAGAAATTTCAGCTACAAGTTATTGCTGCTAGAGACCATTGTTGTGTTCAGAATATTACACAAGGTGTGGGGGTAAAAAATGTGACCCTGAGAGGTCGGTCTGGTAAGATTAGGGAGGTTTGCTATGACATTGGAAGCATGATAGCAAATTGTTCGTGCAAGTTATTTGAGTCACTCGATATTCCATGTCGCCATATTATCCAAGTTTTGAGGATTGAAAACCAAAATGAGCTTCCTAGCTACTACATTATGAAAAGATGGCAGAAAAGGTGCAAAAGGTAAAAACAGTAATGCATGCCAACCGATTTCTTATTGTTATTCCATAATCATATGACTAGCAACATTCTTTTGTTTTGCAGGGAGAATGTTTATGATGAACAGGGGAACCTACTAGAAGAAAAGCCCATGGATTCACTTGATGCGGCCACAAGAAAGAAGATTTCAGTTGTACGAGATAAGATGGAAGAGCTTATTCAAAAGGCGAAACATTCAGATGAAGCATTGGACTTCTTAACATCAAGTGTGATGAACATTGAGGCGCCTTTGGGCCAAATGATCCCTGAAGCCACCCAAAGCACTAGGCAAGAGGAATATGAGGCTTTTATTGGTTGCAATATTCCCACTGAAGTTCATATTCATCCGCCGACTGATGTTCGTACCATGGGGAGATGCAAAAGAATAAAGCGAGGAAAGGAGATCAAGGAGGGGGTTCAGAAAAATAAGGACAAAGAAGGCAAGGCAAAGGTCGCACGCTTGTGCAAGACATGCAAGCAAATGGTATTTCATGATAGTCGTAATTGTCCAAGCAAAAAAGGAGGGAGTGTGACTTTGCAAGATATGCAGCCAAATGGTGCCTCCTGATACAGTCCAAGCAAAGAATGATTTTATCTATATTATCATGCACACTCTGATGTAGTGAATTATGTAATGGATGAGAATTTGCGTCGTGTCAAATTAAAGTTGACTTGATTTCTGACAAGTTTAATGCTTGTCAAATTGCTACAGAATATCAAACATATTTATGAATTTCAGACACTTTTACCAGCTATGCAAGCATGATTAAATTTCTTTTTATAATATTAAAACTTTTACTGTGGCAATACTGCATGTTTATTTCCTCCCGATTTTTTTGATCAGACTTGCATTGTCCAGTAGCACATAATGAAGTTTGTAGGTGTTCAGAAAACTTATGATGGTGACTTTTGCTTATAGCTTTGATCGCAAAACTGCATAGCCATCGCAGGCCTCTTTTGTACTTCAAAGCTTTACTGAAATGGTCGCCTGTTTTACTAACGCATAACTCAATAAGTCACTAGCCTTCTTGGCAACAGCAAAGAGGACTCTTTTTTTACCAAATGCCAAACGAACTAACAGGAAAAAGCTCAAGCAAAGCCTCTGATTTGAACCTGCCATTGCCATTCATTATGCTGCAAAAATTGATACAGTTTACTACTACGGGCTTTTGCACTAGTAATGTGCATGTCAGTCAGCCGCATGCTACAGGACAGTACTTGCACAAGTTCATCTGTTACAGCCTTCCTGCAGACGAGAGGCTACAACTTCCTCTGAAGGAATCACCCTTGTCGGGGTAGGCCATCCAGGGAGATAGCGCCTGATCTGAGAGGCTTCGTCACCGGAGCCGAACGACGACAGTTCGTCATGGCCTTGCCTCCGAGACGACCGCCTGGGCCGGTTCGTCGCCGGCGCCGAACAACGTCAGTTCGTCATGGACCCGCCGTCGAGGCATCCGCTTGGTTTGCTTTGTCACGGGCGCCGGACGACGTCGGGATCGAGTCGACGGAAATCGGAGCACACGATGGCGGCGGCGGCGGAAGACGCGCAGAAGCAGTCGGGCTACTCTTGGGTAAAAGGTTTTGGGGGTTTTCTGTGAAGTAAGATGGTTGTTAGATTACAAAGCGGGCGTCTAAACGTAATTAGTCCCTAGGCTGCACGTGATGCTGGGGATATCGTGGGGTTGAAACGGAACGGCTACACGGATACACGAACTAGATAGGATTCTATATATAATTCTTCACCCCGGTTGACTGACCGAGCCAGACCATGCCTCCAGCCAAGGCACCGTTTTGCGATTGGGGAAAAGCTAGCCCGCTATCCCTCGCTGGAAAATTATATTGAGGTTGAAGTAATTTTACGTTTCAAGCGTTGACTCGAACACAACCCCACCTCCCCATCCTTTTCTAAACTGCTGCAAACTATTTTTTTTAGAAGAAGAGTTGCGAACCGTATTGGGAGTATCGGGGGCGCACGGCGGCGCCATGGGTGGGGTAGCTGCCTAGGTCTTGGGCGGTGCCGTGGTTGGTGATGGCGTTGAAGTTTCATCCCGTGGTGCTCGGTGGCAGTGGTGGCCTCGGCGGTGTGGTGAACTCTCTGGGTTCCTCAAGGCAGTGCTGCGGGGCTGCACCGCTCTGCGCCAGCAATAGCGGTCTACGACGGCGTCACGGTGAGCTCTTGACACTCTGATGCATTGCCAAGATTTATGCCCCTGTATTTCTCCTCCCGTCTCTCCCAATCTAGAATTCTACTTTCCCTATGGAACTTAGGCGTATTGACTTGCCAGATGCGGCGGCTGCTATGGTGCTAGGTCTTGGCCTTTCTCAGATTCGGCGCAGGTTGTTGCATCCGTACATGAAGTTTTTACTCGTTTCAATTTGGCTGCACAAATTTTAGTATGGGCCTTCACCGGATTTGATGTTGAGGACAAATCCAGAGCTTCTCTTTAGATCTAGCCTACAGATGCTCCCAGTCCTCCTACTAAGCTCCTATTTTCAATAAATAGTTTACATTCAGCAGTTTGTGTCTGATGAATCCTCCGTTTAGAGTCCCCATATGTTGCATGTTCTAATAAATAGCCATGTTTCTTCTTTATTATGAATAAACTCCATCTTTTTTCCTTGGAGCTCCACTATTTTGAATGAATTGGACTGTCCCCTGCTACTGAAAAGTACCATGTCCGGCCATTTAAACTTAGAATCGAATCGGGGTGCTGCTACTGTATTAGGTTGACCATCCAATCATTGTGAATCTGCTCTGCTGCACAAGAAGGCATAGTAAGAAACCAGGAAGGGTGGCACCCCAATAAGAAGCACAAATCATTTAAGCCCGAGTAACCGTGATCTCAATGCACAATATCATTGCCTTGCTGATAGTTCAGTTAGTCGAAGCACTGCCATTGGGGCTGATCATACCTTGAATTGATCAAAATTTGAACCTTTCGGTTACCTCATATTGCTAAAGGACACAAATGTGACTTTTCTTAAACTTTAATCGTCGTCATAAAATTATGGATTTTCACTTTGACCGGAAGTTGTTGAGGGTATCTGTGGAAGGCTTCAGAACTTTTCTCTAGGTGCAGTCCAGAACACTAGTGAGATATGGTAGCAACTACAAAAAAAATTAGGATGCAGGATCACGTTTTCTATTTCCAATTCATGGTACATTCGTAGCTCTTTGTCAACTCTATGAAAGCACTACATACACCTGCAGTACACTGAAGTTTTTCAGGTTTGGTTATCATTTTTTTTACATTGTGCTTCAGTCGAGTAATGAATGGTTAAGTACCTATTTATTGCTACTTTTGATCTGTTGATAGACACTGGACAGAACGATATAGCTGGGCATGCTCCTATTCTCTTTATTCAGAATGACATCGAATGAACTTGAGGTTACACTAGCATTTGTGTGACTAACAGCTACTCCTTGGATGATTACGTGTTTCAGAATGAAGATGCATGATTATGTGCTTCAGAATGAAGATGCATGATTATGTGCTTCAGAATGAAGATGCATGATTATGTGCTTCAGAATGAAGATGCATGATTATGTGCTTCAGAATGAAGATGCATGATTATGTGTTTCAGGAGCTGCTAGTTGTACCATAGAAGCAATGAATAAACCTCTTCTCGCTATTTTCATTTCAAGTGCAATAATCTGCTGGAGGTGTTTTCCATTCAGACAAGTGAAGTTTTGCACCCTGCAAGTGTACAGATGTATTCTGGAAGAAGAAAAGCATACCCAGTAAGATGCAATCCTTGCCATTTTACTGAGCAAGTTCATTCATATTATTTTTAGGTCCTGCTTGACAATGTATTTGATCAATTGTTTAAAAAATTCCTAGATTGTGAGAGTAAAATAAAGTACGTTCAGAATACTGTTCTTGATTCAGTAAAAACAGTCACCTAGTTTAACCCCAGCTATTGTGTTAAAGAACATACACTGACAATAAGGATTGAACTTCTCATAATGGTAATGATGAGTGTGCAAGGGCTATTAAGGTCATATAGGTCTAATTAAAATTATCACAGAAAGGAGAGGAGGAAACTGAGCTCCGCTCTTTTTCTATCTGGGAGAGAAGTCTTTTTCTCCTTAAAACCTGCACTTTTTATTGGTTTTATAGGAAAAAAAAATCTCTGGCTCTATTGATTGTAGGTTGTTTAGTAGTGCACTACTAGTACCATGCCATACCATTGGTTTGGACTGATCAAAGGCAAATTAAAGGTCAGTTAGATAAATGTCGCCACTGTACTCGCACATCTTATATGTCTTTTAGATTTGTACACACTTCGTGAAAGTGTGACTTCTGTAGGCAAACTCTTCCATCTGACGTTGTTCAACAGGTCATAGAGAACAAAGTAGTCAGGCTTCGATCAGATGTCCAACACCTCCAGAACCTTGATTGGTGTCTTTCAGAAAGAACCTTGATTGGTTATCGTACATGCCTAAACTCTATTCTGCAAAGTAGTACATGTAATCATTAGTTCTATGAGAGTATGGAGATTGAATTTGCTATATTGCAGTCTGGAGCATACTTCTTTCCATGTGCATATAGGCTTTATGTGATTAATCACCCTATCACAAGTTCTTGTAGTATTTGGAATTTTGGATGAATCCTCTCGGATAATTCTGATTGAAGTAAATATCATCAATCCACCTAATGGGAAATGCTTTATATTTAGTTCGATCAAAACATTTTCTTTGAATCTACTTGCCTTAATCTACTATCTTTTTACAGTAACATTCCGACCTATATCTGAGAATTTTGTAGCTCCTTTATTACAACAGTAATGATTCACTAAGCTCCTATCTTACCGCATGTTCCGTTTTATTCACCGCATTTTAGATATAGCACCCCCTATTCACCAAGCTCCTAGCACCCTGTGTTTTTAGACAAGCCATTCTTCTGCAAAAAATAATTGAATTGTTGGTCTGAAACCAAAATATTTTTGAAAGAAACTGAATTGTACTACTATCTGCTCATTTTCTACAATCTACACTACTACAGCAGGTGGTACATGTCAGAGAACATATTGTTTATAACTTGAATCACATGCTGTTATTTTCGTTCGTAGCATTCATGATTTGAGTCTCTGTAAAGGTATCTGAAAGACTAAAAGAGAACATATTTTTGATAAATGATGTGTAATGCCAGAACAGTTGCAACTTGCTTCCTATACTAATCATTTTTTACACTGTAGGTAGCTCATCTATAAGTACCCTAATAACAGTAGACTGATATTAATACATTTGAAAATATGGAAAAACACAAAGATCTTTGACAGCACAGTTATGCTGAGAGGAGTTTCAATCTAGGAGAGCTGCAGGCGGGTTGTCTTCTTTCTGAATCATATTTTTGTTGCTTTCTCCCTACTCGGACTGTATTGGAGTTCTCTCTGGAGTGTTGTGTAATCAGCTCTGAGGTTATGAGTAGAGTTCCAGTTCTGTTTTTCTCAAGAGCTGACCCTGTAAATACTAGCTCCATGTTTCTTAGAGATGATCTATAAATTATTCCCTCTATTTCAATATAGTTCGGCGCTAGGCGCTTGGAGGTAAAACTACTCCATATATATATATTAAAGAAGTCAATGGAGGTTATCGTTGGAAATTTCAGTCACTAGTCGAGGAAATAACTTTTGAATAATCGAGGATGCAATTCCATAAATGGTACCTCCAAATAAATTTCCAAATGAGAATTTACTACATCAAATCCATGGCGCCTAATGAACAGGTCTAGATAAAAATAGAGGTAAAAAGGAGAGAGTATGCATCACTATCTCGTTGTTTTCTCGAAGCAGAAAATATCTTTTTAAAGAAGACGATGATAGAAAGGGTCTTGCGATGCATGGAGCTCGTGCAGATAGAGGTAGTATAGTCGGCGAGGTAAATTTACCTCGCAAACCTATTGTTTTCTTTGGGCAGTGGTCCAGTCTCCAAACACTGTTTGCATGTGCCGTAACTTACTTTGCATGCGTGAGGAAAATTTACCTCACAACCCTTGTTTCTTACGGCAGTGCTCCATAGTACGTTTCTTTCTCCCTGTTGTAATCTTACATCGGGTGTTTTTATTTCTTACGTTTTGAAATTCTGGCCGTGGGGTGGCTGGGGTGAGGAATAAGAATTCCTCACCCAAGGTGACGAATAGCACGACCCTATTATATATATATATATATATATATATATATATATATATATATATATATATATATATATATATATATATGAGAGTACATCAAGAGAGAGGAGATACACTCGCACACGCGCTAACAAACTAACCACCGATCATATTTGCATGAAAGGATTCGGTATTGAGTGCAAGTCTGGATCAGCCATCGCTGTTTTATGGCCATGTACTGGAAGAAGGGAAGAATGGAAAAGAGTACGCTGGATTGAGGAATTGACTCCTTGTCTACACGAATCAAGGTTCTTCCGGGAGGTTGATAGCAAATCAAGGTTCCCTTTTGTGATATGGTATTGAAGGCTAGAATCCTTCTGGGAATGTGCTAGATGCAGAGGCCAAACGGGGGAGCTCCTTCACCTGGCAGGATATTCTGGAAGGGATAAAACACTTTGAAAAAAGGTCACATATGGACGGTAAGAGATGGAAATAATATAGATATTTGGAATGATGAGTGGATTCCCAATATCCCAATGAGGAAATTTATAACTCGAAGAGGACATAATATTTTGACAAAAGTTTCTGAGCTAATTGATCCATCCACAAACTAGTGGAATGAACAGTTGGTAAGATAGATTTTCTGCCCAGTTGATGCTGGGAGGATTTTGGCGATACCTTTGGCATCTTATCAAATAGATGATTTTGTCCCTTGGTCTTTGACATGGTCAGGTTGTTTCTCAGTTAAAACTGCCTACCATGCAGAATGGGAGTCACGGTCGGGAGGTATGGGGCCCCATCCTATATGGGACAATATTTGGAAACTGAGAGTTCCAGCAAAGGTAAAAATCTTCATATGGAGGGCGATGCATGTCATTATCCCTCGCCGTGTTATATTGTCAAATAGGCATATCAAGGTGTCATGGCAATGCCCAATATGTGCTATTGGAGCTGAAGATATCAAATATATGCTATTCCTTTGTCCTAGAGCAAGAAAGGTGTGGACGAATCTAGGCTTGGACGCAGCTATACAGGAAGCATGCTCTAGGTTTTCTTTAGGACAACAATTTTTAGAGTTCTTGTTGTCAGTGAATCAGGCTCGCTCGGTGGTGTTCGGAGTACAGCTAATGACAGATTTTCCCCATTTCGTGTTGGTACTTGTGGTGGGCACACGGGTAGCAGTGTTGTGATGAGCAGGTCTAGAACCCTGAGAGTTCAGCTATTATATGATCTCTTGCGGTAAACTTCAAGGCGGCCTTGAGACCACATCGAAAGGAAAGGAAAGAAAGATGGGTACCACTTCTGAAGGAGTTAGTTAAGGTGAACATGGATGCATCTTTTGACGAAGATAATTATAAGGGTAACACTGGTGTTGTCATTAGGGAAAGTAAGGGGAGTTTTATTGCTGCCAATAATTCTAGTATTCCTCCTGTTTTTTATGTCCTATCGGCAGAAGCCTTAGCACTACAGGAAGCACTTATGCTAGCTGAGACAATATGCAATTACCTAGTTATCAGCTCAGATAACGTGGAAGTTATAAGCACTATGGATGATGAAGTTCATGCTGCGAGTAATGCAGCAGCAGTTTACTTGGACTGCTATTCCCTATTCAGAAATTTGCGAAGGTCAATTATGTTCATGAGAACTGTGAAGCTAATAAGTTTGCCCATGAGTTGGCTAGATTAGCTAAGTATCAAGATCCTTGTACCTGGTTACATGATCCTCCACTTTCTGTAGTGCCTCTTTTAGTGCATGATGTGACACTTATTTCAAATGAATAAAGAGATGCTTTGAGGATTAAAAAAACATACCAAACGGAAAGAACTAATACAATACAGGCAATCTAATAAGTAATAACCACAGCAATGTCATTGAAAAGTGGCGGGTACATATGCAGAGATCAGACCTGT
>NC_057814.1:115791977-115805841 GCF_018294505.1 Triticum aestivum
CACTGAACGAAATATGCCCTAGAGGCAATAATAAAGTTGTTATTTATATTTCCTTATATCATGATAAATGTTTATTATTCATGCTAGAATTGTATTAACCGGAAACTTAGTACATGTGTGAATACATAGACAAACAGAGTGTCACTAGTATGCCTTTACTTGACTAGCTCGTTGAATCAAAGATGGTTATGTTTCCTAACCATAGACATTAGTTGTCATTTGATTAACGGGATCACATCATTGGAGAATGATGTGATTGACTTGACCCATTCCGTTAGCTTAGCATTTGATCGTTTAGTATATTGCTATTGCTTTCTTCATGACTTATACATGTTCCTATGACTATGAGATTATGCAACTCCCGAATACAGGAGGAACAATTTGTGTGCTACCAAACATCACAACGTAACTGGGTCATTATAAAGGTGCTCTACAGGTGTCTCCGAAGGTACTTGTTGAGTTGGCATAGATCGAAATTAGAATTTGTCACTCCGATTGTCGGAGAGGTATCTCTGGGCCCTCTCGGTAATGCACCTCACTATAAGCCTTGCAAGCAATGTGACTAATGAGTTAGTTGCGACATGATGCAATACGGAACGAGTAAAGATACTTGCCGGTAACGAGATTGAACTAGGTATAGTGATACCGACGATCAAATCTCGTGCAAGTAACATACCGATGACAAAGGGAACAACGTATATCGTTATGCGGTTCGACCGATAAAGATCTTCGTAGAATATGTAGGAGCCAATATGGGCATCCAGGTTCTGCTATTGGTTATTGACCAGAGAGGTGTCTCGGTCATGTCTACATAGTTCTCGAACCCGTAGGGTCCGCACGCTTAACGTTCGTTGACGATATAGTATTATATGAGTTATGTATGTTGGCAACCGAATGTTATTCGGAGTCCCGGATAAGATCACAGACATGACGAGGAACTCCAGAATGGTCCGGAGATAAAGATTGATATATGGGATAATAGTGTTTGGTCTCCGGAAGGTTTCCGGAATTCACCGGAAGAGGTTCCGGATGTTTCCCGAAATGTTTGGGTATGAGAACACTTTATTTGTGCCAAAGGGGAAAGCCCACAAGGTTTTTGGAAAGCGCAAAAGGAAGTTTTGCGGAGTCCATGGGCCAGACGCCAGGGTCCCTGGCGTCTGGGCCAGACGCCGGGAACCCTGGCGTCTGGCCCTGGAGTCCGAGAAGGACTCTTGCCTTTCGGGTGAAACCGACTTTGTTGAGGCTTTTACTCCAAGTTTCGACCCCAGGGCTCAACATATAAATAGAGGGGCACGGCTAGCACCCAAGACAGATCAAGAAACACCAAGGCGTGTGCCGGCAACCCCGTCCCCTCTAGTTTATCCTCCGTCATAGTTTTCGTAGTGCTTAGGCGAAGCCCTGCGGAGATTGTTCTTCACCAACGCCGTCACCACGCTGTCGTGCTGCCGGAACTCATCCACTACTTCGCCCCTCTTGCTGGATCAAGAAGGCGAGGACGTCATCGAGCTGAACGTGTGCTGAACGCAGAGGTGTCGTACGTTCGGTACTTGATCGGGACGGATCATGAAGGTGTACGACTACATCAATCGTGTTGATAAACGCTTCCACTTACGGTCTACGAGGGTACGTAGACAACACTCTCCCCTCTCATTGCTATGCATCACCATGATCTTGCGTGTGCGTAGGAAATTTTTGAAATTACTATGTTCCCCAACAGTGGTATCAGAGCCAGGTTTATGCGTAGATGTTATATGCACGAGTAGAACACAAGTGAGTTGTGGGCGATACAAGTCATACTGCTTACCAGCATGTCATACTTTGATTCGGTGGTATTGTTGGATGAAGCGGCCTGGACCGACATTACGCGTACGCTTACACGAGACTGATTCTACCGACGTGCTTCGCACACAGGTGGCTGGCGGGTGTTAGTTTCTCCAACTTTAGTTGAATCGAGTGTGGCTACGTCCGGTCCTTGTGAAGGTTAAAACAACGCATACTTGACGAAATATCGTTTTGGTTTTGATGCGTAGGTAAGAATGGTTCTTGCTCAGCCCGTAGCAGCCACATAAAACTTGCAACAACAAAGTAGAGGACGTCTAACTTGTTTTTGCGGGGCATGCTGTGATGTGATATGGTTAAGACATGATGCTAAATTTTATTGTATGAGATGATCATGTTTTGTAACGAAGTTATCGGCAACTGGCAGGAGCCATATGGTTGTCGCTTTATTGTATGCAATGCAATCGCCCTGCAATTGTTTTTACTTTATCACTAAGCGGTAGCGATAGTCGTAGAAACAATAGTTGGTGAGATGACAATGATGCTACGATGGAGATCAAGGTGTCGCGCCGGTGACGATGGTGATCATGACGGTGCTTTGGAGATGGAGATCAAAGGCACAAGATGATGATGGCCATATCATATCACTTATATTGATTGCATGTGATGTTTATCTTTTATGCATCTTATTTTGCTTAGATCGCCGGTAGCATTATAAGATGATCTCTCACTAAATTTCAAGGTATAAGTGTTCTTCGTGAGTATGCACCATCGAGAAAGTTCATCGTGCCGAGACACCACGTGATGATCGGGTGTGATAAGCTCTACGTTCACATACAACGGGTGCAAGCCAGTTTTGCACACGCAGAATACTCGGGTTAAACTTGACGAGCCTAGCATATGCAGATATGGCCTCGGAACACTGAGATCGAAAGATCGAGCGTGAATCATATAGTAGATATGATCAACATAGTGATGTTCACCATTGAAAACTACTCCATCTCACGTGATGATCGGACATGGTTTAGTTGATATGGATCACATGATCACTTAGATGATTAGAGGGATGTCTATCTAAGTGGGAGTTCTTAAGTAATTTGATTAATTGAACTTTAATTTATCATGAACTTAGTCCTGGTAGTATTAGCATATCTATGTTGTAGATCAATAGCTCGCGTTTAGCTCCCCTGTTTTATTTTTTGATATATTCCTAGAGAAAACTAAGTTGAAAGATGTTAGTAGCAATGATGCGGATTGGATCCGTGATCTGAGGATTATCCTCATTGCTGCATAGAAGAATTATGTCCTTGATGCAACGCTAGGTGACAGACCGATTGCAGGAGCAAATGCAGACGTTATGAATGTTTCGCAAGCTCGATATGATGACTACTTGATAGTTTAGTGCACCATACTTTACGGCTTAAAATCGGGGCTTCAAAGGCGTTTTTGAAACACCACGGAGCATATGAGATGTTCCAAGAGTTGAAATGAGTATTTCAGAATCATGCCCATGTCGAAAGGTATGAGACCTTTGACAAGTACTTTGCCTACAAGATGGAGGAGAATAGCTCAGCTAGTGAGCATGTGCTCAGAATGTCTGAGTACTACAATCACTTGAATCAAGTGGGAGTTAATCTTCTAGATAAGATAGTGATTGACAGAGTTCTCTAGTCACTATCACCAAGTTACTAGAACTTCGTGATGAACTATAATATGCAAGGGATAACGGAAATGATTCCCAAGCTCTTCGCGATGCTGAAATCGACGAAGGTAGAAATCAAGTAAAGCATCAAGTGTTGATGGTTGACAAGACCACTAGTTTCAAGAAAAGGGCAAAAGGAAGAAGGGGAACTTCAAAAAGAACGGCAAGCAAGTTGCTGCTCCCGTGAGGAAGCCCAAAGCTAGACCCAAGCCTGAAACTGAGTGCTTCTACTGCAAAGGATATGGTCACTGGAAGTGAAACTACCCTAGATACTTGGCGGATAAGAAGAATGGCAAAGTGAACAAAGGTATATAGGATATACATGTTATTGATGTTTACTTTACTAGTGTTTGTAGCAATCCCTCGGCATTTGATACTGGTTCAGTTGCTAAGAGTAGTAACTCGAAACGGGAGTTGAAAAATGAACAGAAACTAGTTAAGGGCGAGGTGACGATGTGTGTTGGAAGTAGTTCCAAGATTGATATGATCATCATTGCACACTCCCTATACTTTCGGGATTAGTGTTGAACCTAAATAAGTGTTATTTGGTGTTTGCGTTGAGCATAAATATGATTTGATCATGTTTATTGCAATACGGTTATTCATTTAAGTTAGAGAATAATTGTTGTTCTGTTTACATGAATGAGACCTTCTATGGTCATACACCCAATTAAAATGGTTTGTTGGATCTCGATCGTAGTGATACACATATTCATAATATTGAAGCCAAAAGAAGCAAAGTTAATAATTATAGTGCAACTTATTTGTGGCACTGCCGTTTAGGTCATATTGGTGTAAAGCGCATGAAGAAACACCATGCTGATGGGATTTTGGAATCACTTGATTATGAATCACTTGATGTTTGTGAACCAGGCCTTATGGGCATGATGACTAAGACTCCGTTCTCCGGAACAATGGAGCGAGCAACTGACTTATTGGAAATAATACATACTGATGTATGTGATCCGATGAGTGTTGAGGCTCGCGGCGGGTATCGTTATTTTCTGACCTTCGCAGATGATTTGAGTAGATATGGGTATATCTACTTGATGAAACATAAGTCTGAAACATTTGAAAAGTTCATATAATTTCAGAGTGAAGTGGAAAATCATCGTAAACAACAAAATAAAATTTCTACGATCTGACCATGGAGGAGAATATTTGAGTTACGAGTTTGGTCTTCATTTGAAACAATGCGGAATAGTTTCGCAACTCACGCCACCTAGAACACCATAGCGTAATGGTGTGTCCGAACATCGTAGCCGTACTTTATTAGATGTGGTGCAATCTATGATGTCTCTTACCGATTTACCACTATCGTTTTGGGGTTATGCATTAGAGACAGATGCATCCACGTTAAATAGGGCGCCATCTAAATCCCTTGAGACGACACCATATGAACTGTGGTTTGGCAAGAAACCAAAGTTGTCGTTTCTTAAAGTTTGGGGTTGCGATGCTTATGTGAAAAAGTTTCATCCTGATAAGCTCAAACCCAAATCGGAGAAATGTGTCTTCATAGGATACCCAAAGGAGACAGTTGGGTACACCTTCTATCACAGATCCGAAGGCAAGACATTCGTTGCTAAGAATGGATCCTTTCTAGAGAAGGAGTTTCTCTCGAAAGAAGTGAGTGGGAGGAAAGTAGAACTTGATGAGGTAATTGTACCTGCTCCCTTATTGGAAAGTAGTTCATCACAGAAAACTGTTCCTGTGACTTCTACACCAATTAGTGAGGAAGCTAATGATGATGATCATGTAACTTCAGATCAAGTTACTACCAAACTTTGTAGGTCAACCAGAGTGAGATCCGCACCAGAGTGGTACGGTAATCATGTTCTGGAGGTCATGTTACTTGACCATGATGAACCTACGAACTATGAGGAAGTGATGATGAGCCCAGATTCCGCGAAATGGCTTGAGGCCATGAAATCTGAGATGGGATCCATGTATGAGAACAAAGTGTGGACTTTGGTTGACTTGCCCGATGATCGGCAAGCCATAGAAAATAAATGGATCTTCAAGAGGAAGACGGATGCTGATAGTAGTGTTACTATCTACAAAGCTAGACTTGTCGAAAAAGGTTTTGATAAAGTTCAAGGTGTTGACTACGATGAGATTTTCTCACTCGTAGCGATGCTTAAGTCTATCTGAATCATGTTAGTAAATTGCCACATTTTATGAAATCTGGCAAATGGATGTCAAAACTACATTCCTTAATGGATTTCTTAAAAGAAGAGTTGTATATGATGCAACCAGAAGGTTTTGTCGATCCTAAAGGTGCTAACAAAATGTGCAAGCTCCAGCGATCCATCTATGGACTGGTGCAAGCATCTCGGAGTTGGAATATACGCTTTGATGAGTTGATCAAAGCATATAGTTTTATACAGACTTGCGGTGAAGCCTGTATTTACAAGAAAGTGAGTGGGAGCACTACAGCATTTCTGATAAATATATGTGAATGACATATTGTTGATCGAAAATGATGTAGAATTTTCTGGAAAGCATAAAGGAGTATTTGAAAGGAGTTTTTCAAAGAAAGACCTCGGTGAAGCTGCTTACATATTGAGCATCAAGATCTGTAGAGATAGATCAAGACGCTTGATAAGTTTTTTTTCAATGAGTACATACCTTGACAAGATTTTGAAGTAGTTCAAAATGGAACAGTCAAAGAAAGAGTTATTGCCTGTGTTACAAGGTGTGAAATTGAGTAAGACTCAAAATCCGACCACGGCAGAAGATAGAAAGAGAATGAAAGTCATTCCCTATGCCTCAGCCATAGGTTCTATGAAGTATGCCATGTTGTGTACTAGATTTATTGTATACCCTACACTGAGTTTGGCAAGGGAGTACAATAGTGATCTAGGAGTAGATCACTGAACAGCGGTCAAAATTATCCTTAGTGGAATAAGGATATGTTTCTCGATTATGGAGGTGACAAAAGGTTCGTCGTAAAGGGTTACGTCGATGCAAGTTTTGGCACTGATCCAGATGACTCTAAGTCTCAATCTGGTTACATATTGAAAGTGGGAGCAATTAGCTAAAGTAGCTCTGTGCAGAGCATTGTAGATATAGAAATTTGCAAAATACATACGGATCTGAATTTGGTAAACCCGTTGACTAAACTTCTCTCACAAGCAAACATGATCACACCTTAGTACTCTTTGGGTGTTAATCACATGGCGATGTGAACTAGATTACTGACTCTAGTAAACCCTTTGAGTGTTGGCCACATGGCGATGTGAACTATAGATATTAATCACATAGTGATGTGAACTATTGGTGTTAAATCACATGGCGATCTGAACTATATTATTGACTCTAGCGCAAGTGGGAGGCTGAAGGAAATATGCCCTAGAGGCAATAATAAAGTTGTTATTTATATTTCCTTATATCATGATAAATGTTTATTATTCATGCTAGAATTGTATTAACCGGAAACTTAGTACATGTGTGAATACATAGACAAACAGAGTGTCACTAGTATGCCTCTACTTGACTAGCTCGTTGAATCAAAGATGGTTATGTTTCCTAACCATAGACATTAGTTGTCATTTGATTAACGGGATCACATCATTGGAGAATGATGTGATTGACTTGAACCATTCCGTTAGCTTAACATTTGATCGTTTAGTATATTGCTATTGCTTTCTTCATGACTTATACATGTTCCTATGACTATGAGATTATGCAACTCCCGAATACCGGAGTAACACTTTGTGTGCTACCAAACGTCACAACGTAATTGGGTGATTATAAAGGTGCTCTACAGGTGTCTCCGATGGTACTTGTTGAGTTGGCATAGATCGAGATTAGGATTTGTCACTCCGATTGTCGGAGAGGTATCTTTGGGCCCTCTCGGTAATGCACCTCACTATAAGCCTTGCAAGCAATGTGACAAATGAGTTAGTTGCGGGATGATGCAATACGGAACGAGTAAAGAGACTTGTCGGTAACGAGATTGAACTAGGTATAGTGATATCGACGATCGAATCTCGTGCAAGTAACATACCGATGACAAAGGGAACAACGTATATCGTTATGCGGTTCGACCGATAAAGATCTTCGTAGAATATGTAGGAGCCAATATGGGCATCCAGGTTCCGCTATTGGTTATTGACCAGAGAGGTGTCTCGGTCATGTCTACATAGTTCTCGAACCCGTAGGGTCCACACGCTTAACGTTCGTTGACGATATAGTATTATATGAGTTATGTATGTATGTTGGCAACCGAATGTTGTTCGGAGTCCCGGATAAGATCACGGACATGACGAGGAACTCCGGAATGGTCCGGAGATAAATATTGATATATGGGATAATAGTGTTTGGTCTCCGGAAGGGTTCCGGAATTCACCGGAAGAGGTTCCGGATGTTTCCCGAAATGTTTGGGTATGAGAACACTTTATTTGGGCCAAAGGGGAAAGCCCACAAGGTTTTTGGAAAGTGCAAAAGGAAGTTTTGCGGAGTCCAGGGGCCAGATGCAAGGGTCCCTGGCGTCTGGGTCTAGACGCCGGGAACCCTGGCGTCTGGCCCTGGAGTCCGAGAAGGACTCTTGCCTTTCGGGTGAAACCGACTTTGTGGAGGCTTTTACTCCAAGTTTCGAACCCAGGGCTCAACATATAAATAGAGGGGCAGGGCTAGCACCCAAGACAGATCAAGAAACACCAAACCGTGTGCCGGCAACCCCGTCCCCTCTAGTTTATCCTCCGTCATAGTTTTCGTAGTGCTTAGGCGAAGCCCTGCGGAGATTGTTCTTCACCAACACCGTCACCACGCCGTCGTGCTGCCAGAACTCATCCACTACTTCGCCCCTCTTGCTGGATCAAGAAGGCGAGGACGTCATCGAGCTGAACGTGTGCTGAACGCGGAGGTGCCGTACGTTCAGTACTTGATCGGGACGGATCGTGAAGGTGTATGACTACATCAACCGCGTTGATAAACGCTTCCACTTACGGTCTACGAGGGTACGTAGACAACACTCTCCCCTCTCGTTGCTATGCATCACCATGATCTTGCGTGTGCGTAGGAAATTTTTGAAATTACTACGTTCCCAACAGCCACCCCCTCCAGCCCCCACTCCCTTTGCCGCCACTAGAGGTACTCCAGCCTAGGAGGCTGCCGATGAAGGTGGCAGCGAGGCTCCCCGTCGCTTCGTCCCTTGGCGAAGGACCCTGGACCCCGGGGCGGCGGCCCCGGACGGCGAGGCGGCGCCACCTTTGCAGCTGGTGGCGTGCGCGGGATGCGGCGGACGGCCTCCTCAGCAGCTTGGGCAGCGAGGAGCCGGCAGGAGGTGGTCGTGGCGTGGGCTTCTTCCACTCCAGATCTGAAGGTCGTGCTTCTCTCCTCCTATGCTCCACTCCCCCCTCTGGCGGTGTCCGATCTGTGGCTTTGGCTATCAGATCCGGTGTTGGCAGGGTGATAGATGTATAGGACTGCGTCTGGGGTAATCCCTTGGCCGGTTCTCCGGCCACGGCGGCGACGGCGCGTGTGCGCGTGGTTTTTCTCCCTGGAGGCGCCGCTGAGGACCTGTTCTTTCCACCCCCGTCCCAGATCCCGGGTGAAAGCCCAAAACCCGTCCCGGGTTGGGCGGCGGCGGCGCCCTGCGCGTCGTTATCTCCTTGATGACGCCGCCTAGGGCTCTCTGGTTCTTCGGGAGAGTGGTTATGAGGTTGGAGAGCGCTCGTCGGCGGCGAGCCCAAGGGGTGATTTTTTGTGTAGGGTGTGTGTTCCGGCAGGTGTACGCCTTGACGGAGCGATGCTCTGCGGCGGCAAGGTCGTGGTGTGTCATGGTGGCTCTGCTCCTGAGCCGGGTTGGAGGGGGATAGGGTTCCTCTTCCTGTTGACAGCTCCACGACGCGCACCGCAGAAGCGTCTTCCCTTGTGCGGACACTGGAGCGGCACCTGGTGCTTCCAACTCTCGCCCCTGGTGCTCTGCAGTGCTTCTTCGACGATCCTCCCAGCAGCTTTCCTTCTGTTTCTCCGTGTCCAAGGAATGTGGCAGTGCAGCGGATGTGGTGTGTCTTTGTTGTGGCGAGGACCGATTGTTTTCTTGCTCTGGTGTGTCGGCCGACGCCTGCTCTAGTTCTCGGGTGAGCTCCCAACGATCCGATGGTGCGGCGCCTTCGAGCCTAGGCGAGAGGATAGGGTTCCTCTTCGGCGTTGGAAGACAGGTGCTCGTTTTGTCCGATGCTCCATGGTCAGGAGACCCTCGGTGCCTCCATGCTACTGACTGATCCTCGATGCTTCTTTGTTTTCCTGTCTTTGGTCCCGGGGTGCAGCGGGCTTCGACATTACTTGCAGGATTTTCTCGTGTATTTTCTTGGTGTGCGGTAGTGTGCATTGCGTTGTAAGCTGCTCAGTCAGCTCCCATGTATCTTTCGGTTGCTCATGCTTGGTGGCCTTGTGTAATCCTGGCCGGTTGATGGCTTTGTTAATTCAAAGCCGGACTCTTCTTCATTCTAAAAAAAAGTAGTACTACAGTTGGTTGCTAACAGAAACTATACCAGCAGGCTAGATTTAAGAAATACCACTCATTTCGTAATAACAGTTTACCATCAAAACACGTAGGGCTCCAGTACGCGCAATAAAAGCTCAGCACGACCCAATAGACTCTCCCAAGTCAGCTTGTATTATCGCAGCGCAAGCACACATGTGTGGTCTGCAGATCGCATGGTTGACGGGCCGCTTGTTCTTAAGCAGCGTACATTCACCGGTTATTATTAGAGTTTGGCAAAACCTTTCATAGATGAACCAAAGCATTAGTTACATACCGTGGCGGATTCAGGAATTAAACTTAGCCGGGGCGAAACATTGAAGGAATAAAAATTTTGATTGACGAATGCAAGTCCGCTGAACCAAATCTCATAAAATTCAAATATGAAGCTAGATGCACTCGAAAATTTACATGACCAATGATTCAGAACAGTTCAAGATTCTCGAGAACTAGGTTGTGACCACCAAAAATCACAAAATATAACATAAACGTCACACATAACTACTAACTTGGACTCCCGCTGCTCGAATAATTCATTCCATGGCCCAAAATGTCCAACTCCATGACTAATATATACCTACAACAGGTGAACAAGCTGATATCAATACATGTATTGGAACAAGCAAGCAAATAGATTGAAACAGATAACAAAAGTATTTACCCTAAGTCGTAAGTATACGGGGATGGTTGGGTAGATGGCCTCTACGGTCTCTCAAGCTGTGAAAATGTTCTATGATCTTCTTGTCATCAATTCCAGCAAATATATCTCGCTCTACATAGCATATCATCATATCATTCAACCAATCATCAGATATCTTATTTCTCAAATCTGTCTTAATGATATTCATGGCTGAGAAAACTCTTTCAACAGATGTTGTCGCTACTGGCAAAGTCAAAGCAAGTGTGATGAGTCGGTAAACCAAAGGAATGTGTAAATGTTCCTCAGTTTCAACCAACTTGAGAGCAAGATTAGCGAGACTACCACAACTGCAAAAAACATCAGACCTTTTCATCATATCAATGTATATCTTGAGCTGACCATCCAAATGATATTGTTCTTCTGGATCGAACTCGACTGAGTACATAGATGCAAGCTCAAGTAGGTTCTCATGATTAAATCTGCTAAATGAGTCTCTAGGATCTAGACTAGCAATGCATATCAATGTGACACCCCCGATTTGACCGTACACTAATCATGCACGCGAATGTGTATGATCAAGATCAGAGACTCACGGGAAGATATCACAACACAACTCTACAACATAAATAAGTCATACAAGCATCATAATACAAGCCAGGGGCCTCGAGGGCTCGAATACAAGTGCTCGATCATAGACGAGTCAGCGGAAGCAACAATATCTGAGTACAGACATAAGTTAAACAAGTTTTCCTTAAGAAGGCTAGCACAAAAGTAGCAACGATCGAAAAGGCAAGGCCTCCTGCCTGGGACCTCCTAACTACTCCTCGAAGCCGAACTCCACGTAGAATCATCCTCGGGATCTCTAGCTCCTGGACTCCAGCATCTGGTTGCGACGATCAGGTATAGAAAGGGGAAAAGAGGGAGAAAAGCAACCGTGAGTACTCATCCAAAGTACTCGCAAGCAAGGAGCTTCACTACATATGCATGGGTATATGTGTAAAGGGCCATATCAGTGGACTGAACTGCAGAATGCCAGAATAAGAGGGGGATAGCTAATCCTGTCGAAGACTACGCTTCTGGCCACCTCCATCTTGCAACATGTAGAAGAGAGTAGATTGAACTCCTCCAAGTAGCATCGTATAGCATAATCCTACCCGGCGATCCCCTCCTCGTCGCCCTGTTAGAGGGCGATCACCGGGTTGTATCTGGCACTTGGAAGGGTGTATTTTATTAAGTATCCGGTTCTAGTTGTCATAAGGTCAAGGTACAACTCCGGGTCGTCCTTTTACCGAGGGACACGGCTATTCGAATAGATAAACTTCCCTGCAGGGGTGCACCACATAACCCAACACGCTCGATCCCATTTGGCCAGAAACACTTTCCTGGGTCATACCCGGCCTCGTAAGATCAACACGTCGCAGCCCCACCTAGGCTCAACAGAGAGGTCAGCACACCGGTCTAAACCCTATGCGCGCAGGAGTCTGGGCCCATCGCCCATTGCACACCTGCACGTTGCGAGGGTGGCCGGAAGCAGACCTAGCCTAGCAGGCGTTCCAGTCCAATCCGGCGCGCGCCGCTCCGTCGCTGACGTCAAAAAGAGCTTCGGCTGATACCACGACGTCGGGATACCCATAACTACTCCCGCGTAGATGGTTAGTGCGTATAGACCAAATGGCCAAACTCAGATCAAATACCCAGAACTCGTTAAGCGTGTTATTTGAAGTAACCGCGAACGCCGACCAGGGCCAGGCCCATCTCTCTCCTGGGTGGTCTCAACCTGCCCTGTCGCTTCGCCACAAAGTAACAGTCGGGGGCCGTCAGGAACCCAGGCCCACCTCTACCGGGATGGAGCCACCTGTCCTTTCAGCCCCCTCATCAGAATCACTTGCGGGTACTCAACGAGCCGACCCGACTTTAGTCACCACATGTGACATGTATATAATGTATATAGTATATACCCGTGATCACCTCCCGAAGTGATCACAACCTAGTAGTATAGCATGGCAGACGGACAAGAGTGTAGGGCCACTGATGGAACACTAGCATCCTATACTAAGCAGTAGGATAGCAGGTAAGGGTAACAACTGTAGCAACAATGACAGGTTATGCATCAGGATAGGATTAACGGAAAGCAGTAACATGCTACACTACTCTAATGCAAGCAGTAGAGAGTAGAGTAGGCGATATCTGGTGATCAAGGGGGGGGGGCTTGCCTGGTTGCTCTGGCAAGGAGGGGTCGTCAACTCCGTAGTCGAACTGGGGTCGCCGGCAGTCTCGGGGTCTACCGGAAAGAAGTAACGGAGGGGGAACACAATAAATAACAAAGCAATCAAGGCATCACAAAGCGTAACATGGCAATACGGGGTGCTAGGTGTGCCCTAACGCGGTAGTAGGTGATACCGACGAAGGGGGAAACATCCGGGAAAGTATCCCCGATGTTTCGCATTTTCGGACAGATGAAACGGAGGGGGAAAGTTGCGAGTCCGATATGTTAGGGATGTGTGGCGGACGAACGGGCTGCGTATCCGGATTCGTCTCGTCGTTCTGAGCAATTTTCATGTACAAAGTTTTTCCATCCGAGCTACGGTTTATTTTATATTAATTTTTAAAGATTTAAATCATTTTTAGAATTTAATTAATTAATTTAATTTGAAATTTAATTAATGCATCAGCATGACATCAGCGGTCAACGTTGACCGTTGACCTGGTCAACCTGACAGGTGGGTCCCACCTGTCAGGGGCTGTTAGCTAATTAACAGTAGTTAATGAGGTTAATTAGTTATTAGGTTAATTAATCTTAATTAGTTAATATTAATAGGATTAATTATGTTAATTAATTATCTTTATTATTTATTTATTTATTTATTTTTATTAATTTAATTTTTTTTAAATCATTTTCATTTTTTTATTAAAACGTTTAGGGGGCGGGGCCCAGCTGTCATAGGCCCTTGGGGCCATAGCGGGCGTGGGCGAACGGGCAACGGGCGCCAGCACCCGTGCAGAACCAGGAGCGCTGGGCGCGGCGATGCAAGCCGGCGTGGCCGGACGGAGCGGGGGTGCCGCGGCGGAGGTGGTGGCTGAACAGGGCGGCAGCGGAAAGGAGAGAGCCCGGGGTGGGCGCCGGAGTTGGCCGCCGGCGCGGTGATGGCCCGCGGGGCCAGAGGCGGAGGCGGGGCACAGGCAGCGGCGGGCTGCAACAGGACGAGCGCGCGCGGGCGGCACACCGCGGGGTTGGTCGGGTGCGGCTGTCCGC